>NW_005842227.1:601943-609939 GCF_000455745.1 Alligator sinensis
GAAGTTGCGCTAACTCGGCCCGGTACAGCAGGGGCAGGTGCTGATCTGACCTGCAACAGCTCACCAAAACTCCCTTAGTGGCTCTCCAGCCCAAATAACTGCCCACCCCTCTGATAGGGGATCTGGCGCAGAAGGTCGATTCACTGGTCTAACCTATATCAATTAAGTTTGGGTGCACATTAACCCAGGTCTATCTTAAACCAGGTTCTGCCATTTTTAGACCCATCTATGTGCACCAAACTTCTGTTCTGTTATGGGTATAGACCAGTTTCCAGTCACTTATACCAGTAAAAGTGTAATGTTCGTACCTGGCCCTGCTCAAAACAGTACTAGCAAAGCCTCTCCACCTATGCAGTTTAACACTGTGAGCAGCCTGGCGTATGGCTTTGGTTTGGGTGGTGACATGTATCATTGTTTTAGTTTGAAGGAACATAAAAGACCATAACAGTTTCTTCTAGCAACCTGATGGGAAAGGCAGCAGTGATATCTACCAGATTCTATGACATTTCCTCCATCTCACTGCATTGTTATCTTCTTTTTCCTTTTCCTTTACCTCCTGACATGTCTGCTCAGGTGAAGTAGCCTAAAAAACTTATTTACAATCTTTCTTTTTATTTTTTAGTTTTCAAAGTTAATTCACAGCAAGGCTGGCATCCCTTTAACTACAGATGCAGAGTATATTCAATTGTTAAGACCTTACTGGCTGGGAAGCCTGCCATCAACATCCACACTTGATGCACATACATTGTCTTTTGGCTCTGTACATCCATGCCCATCTGCTTAGATGGCATGATGCCTACTCATCAGTTAGTTGGACAGTTTCATGAGAGCATAGGTGCCAAATAATGGTTTTAGATCAGTAGACTGAATAACCCTGAAAATGCCATCTCTTTTAGGAAGCAGCTTCCTGGAGACAGTGCTTGAACACTAACATACTATGTTTTTCTGCATTTTATCACACCTGATGAAATAAACGTTTGTGCCAAAACACAAGTTTTTAAATCTCCTATAGAGAAGAGGGAGATACAGAGCTTGTGGTCATTACTTCGGAAAGCCACAAAATATGAAACCAAAGATATAAAGGTGGAGAGTGAGAAGTATACTGACAAACAAGCCTGGATTTTCCAGGAGAGTCCTGAACTTCATGGCTCTGTCTCGCTGCTCACAACAAATCTCACTGAGGCTTTTGTTCCCCATTTGAAAAATCGGTCCCAAATTAGCTGATCTCTCTTCTCTTCTAACCTTTCTGCTGTGAGAATGCAGGCTGCCTTCTGAACCAGGAACAGTACAGCTATGTTCACGTGGCATTGCATGTGTGGTAATTAGCATTGCTTCTCAACAGAACTAATAGTTCACTCACAGTTCTGCACTAAGGCATCTACGCTTACAGAATCAGGAAGCTGTTTATACTATTTCCAGTTCCAGAGCTCTGTGGAGCACCCAGGCCTATGCCCTGGATTTTACTTCCCTGAAGCTGACAGCTTTAGTGAGAACCACTGTATGTAGAATGGGTGAGCAGTGATATTGGGGGCAAACCACAATATAAATCCCCCAAAGGAAAAAAATATTAAGATGAAATCAAGTTTGAAAGTACATACCAGATGCTTACAGAGGGGAAATCTTTTGAAAGGTATTAGAATGATCCCCAAATCAATATTGAAAACCATCGTAATTCAGAATTAAGGATACATATCTAAGAAATTTGACTGTTTTTGATAAGAAAATGTACAGTTAAGACTCATAACAGAATAAAGCACCTTAACTCTACCCTACAATGATGTCATGCAATAACTTGTGGTTATGATATCACATTTCAGCATTAGATTATGCGTTTTAAATATTTTTAAAAAGCATTCCCATTACTGTATTCTTCGGGCTAGATTCACCACTGAGTGACTCTAGTTTTATGAAGGTCTAACTGCATTGAAATCAATAATTATGCCAGCATAAAACTGCAGTGAGAAATTAATTAGTCATGCCTACATATTGACGTCTGCACAAATAGTTACATTACCACATATAAAATACTTTTCAGATGAATATTATTAGACCCATTTTTGCAGAGGTGAACTGAATACAGTGACAGGTTCAAGGTCACAGATGGATTCAGTAGTAGATCAGAAGAAAACCTCAGGAATCCTGATTTCTAGTCCCCTTGCCTATTCCCCTTATTAAGGAGAAAAAGTATCCTCAGATATTATTCAGCAATTTTACTTCAGTGCACAGTCATGCCTAGACAAAATATAGGAGGAAAGTGGAGAAGATACAAGCAAACTAAACATCAGTTATTCAGGAAGTGACGCCTTACTCACAAAATAATCTTTGAATGAATGAATAAATAAATAAATAAATGTTTGATTTGCATCTGCCACAGTGGTGCTAATTGTAACACTGATATCGGTGATTTATTGGGGAAAAATCATGATTCATGCATGTCTTTTTTATACTGTCTGGAAAAGGTGAAGTTCAGTGGACACTTCATGCTGACTACATCATTAGCGTAAATGGCAAAAATAAGTTTGCTAAGAAATTTTAAGAAGCTAGGTAAACTATGTACTGTCCAAGGTGGAATATAACTAATTATTAGAGATTTAAAGTAGAAAGAATGGGAACTATATAGGAGAGGAAAAACTTTGGAAATAGAATTCTCTGCCAGGTAAGTAAGTAGGTGCTTACCAATATGGCGATCTTCAAGGTGTCTTATCCACAAACACAGTCTCACTACTGAGTGTGTCTTGTGCCCTTAACCTCAATCAGTGATATTTTGCCTTAGCAGTACCCTTGTAGTACACTCTGGCCCCACCTCCCCTCATGTCCCGGGGCTGAGGAATCAAAGGGCAGTAATCATCTCCTATTTCTCCTTTTCCTCTTAACCACAGAGCTACAATTTTATTATCTTTGACTGCACACAAGAGTTGAATGAGGACAGAATACATATATGGATGCAGACAAAATAATTTCACCCAAATACACCCAAAAGAACTTCACTCACTAATACATAACCTCCTTTTCTCCTTACAGTAATTGCCCACATACACATTCTCACTTATGGGTCAATTCAAAGCAATGCCCATACATCTGTGAAGGTTGCTTTCAGAGTTCTCTACACAAAGAGCAACTGGAGATCTTCTCTGTCACAGGTGGCATCTGCCTGAGAGGCTTCTACAACTGCATAGCACTTGGTAAAACTGTGAACTGAGCTCCAAAGGGCTACCTTACAGATACTGCTTATGGGAACATGGTGGAGGTCACCCAAGTGCCTATGGAATGGGCCTGTTTCACAGAGGTTGGACCTGCTTTGCTAGAATTTCCTACAGCCTGATATCCAATTGGACAACTTTTGGCTAAAATCACTATGCCTCTAGATTGCTTGGCAATGGAAATGGGGGGGCATCTGGAAAGACATGGTCCTAATGCCGGGAATAAGCCAAAACCCTCTTAATGCTGAGCAAATGCAGAAAAGTGATAGCTCAAAGGGAATATGACTTTGGAAAGAATACAGGATAATCTGCTGATGTACAGGGAATTCAGAAACTACCTTGAAGTCTGTCCTCAAAGTCACTTTCTCTGGAGAGAAGTGGTCGGACTTTGAATCTCACCTATGTGCCTTGCTGATATTATGGGAACCAGAAAGGGAATAGGAGGTCATTGGCTTGAACAGGAGAGCTATCAAGGATGTGGGGTCTAGATTTAGGTCCAAGATAATCCCTGGAGAAGAGGGTCTCTCTTACAGGGAAATAAATTACCTAGACCCGTAACAAATTCTAGGCTGCTGATAGATGTTTGTAATTGAAAGTGCAATGGGATCTAATCTAAAAATTCAACAATTGCACCTCCTGCTGAGCCACCTGTGCATGGAAGAAGAGTACATTTTGGAACTGGGGATCTGATACTGTCATGCTAATACTTGCCAGTGCAAAACAATAATCCCAGGCTCCTGCTGCACTGGCACGGTGACTGACAATAAGTTGAATGTTGGCTGGTTCCAGGGACTCATGGGACCAGTTCCAGCTCCTGTGCAGTACCTGAAGCCAGCCAATGATCAGCTTATGATTGGGAGAACTGGAGTCCATGTCGAGCCCACGATGGTTCTGATCTGCTGATGATTGATGGCTAGAAAATGATATTTAGAGGTTTGCCTTTGGGAATTGGATTGTAGGTGAAGTAGATGTTGAATTAGAACAATGGTCCAGGGGAATGGCAAGGGTTACTTGATTTCTAAAAGTCTGTTTGCAACATTTCTCCTTCAAGGCCCTCCTGTGTCTGAAGCCAGCAGACATACAGGCTAGGAAATTAAAGACATGTACCACACTGTTCCACAACAGAGATAAGGCACTCTGCACCAGGTCACAGTGCCCAACTGCAAAGCCCTTGGGACTTCCAGCTTTAGTGGACAGAGACCAGAAAATGCCCAAATTAAGATATGTGTGCATGTGATGGGTTTGTGAAACAAAGGAATATGCTGACAGGGCATGAAGTGGACAGTATAATGACCACAGGGAAACCAATCAATGATGCCCAGGGATGAAGAGTCATCAGAAGGATTAAGAGTCATCAGAATATAAAAGGAGGGATTTCAGAGCAGCAAAGGGTCCCCAAGAGGGGAACCTGAGGCCACCATGGACAGAGGGCATGCTACCACCCCTTCTAACCCACCCCACTGACATGCAAGAAAGAACCTCAGGGTGAAGCTTGTTTACTGGCCAGACATACCTTCCCTCTGTGACTGCTCTAGTACTGGTAGACTGGTAGATATAGAATTGTTTGCATTGTTTTTATCTGCTATCACGGTGTATCATTAAAAATTGCCTATTATTGAATGAAGAGGTCATGGTTGGTCTGAGGGTTTGGGTCTGCTCAGAAGAAGTGAATCCAGGCTCATAAATCCAGTGCCAACAATGATCAGCTGATCATTGGCAGTTTGGGAGCACACAGGACTGCCTAATGTGATTTTGATTATGTGGATGATCAGCTGACTGTGAGTTGGTTGGGATCCCATTGGCCGCACATTCAATTTACAGTGGAATGCAAATGATCCACAAAGCTATTACACGTATTTTGCATAATCACTTTTTGGCTTATTTCCTGTCTTATTGTGCCATTAGTTACCCCACCGTGTGGCTGGGGCACAATTTAAGATGCAATTAACTTGTTAATTACATCGTAAGTGTAACATCCGCCATGGGCCTAAATATGGTCAGGTAGAAAAATACTGGACAGCTATCCACTGGTCCATGATGGGCCAAGATGACCACGAGATGTACCTTTATAGGATTCAAAGGAAAGTGAGTTTATTTGCCTAGTAATCCAGAATGTCCAGAATGTAGGAATTATTAGGATAAATGTTTCTGGTTCAACGTGAGTTGGAAAGTCTAGACCACTTCAAAAGGAAGACACATTTAGTGGAGTCCTTCCTGCTGTGGATAAGGATGGTATCCTATACATGTGATGGAGCTCTGCTCCAACATGCACCAATTAGCACACGCCAGAGCAGACTCTATTAATTGATTCTGCTGGAGTGTGCTAATTAACATGCTCCAGTAGCCTCCATGTCACATGTACTCAGTGTCCCTGCATTTCAAAATGGCGGCAGGGGCGCTTTAACTAAAGCTCATCAAACAAGCTTTAGTTAAGGTGCCTTCACTATCATTTTGAAGCATGGGAGGCTGAATACATGTGATGCTGTGGGTGCTTTAATTAGAGTGGCTCTGAGAGCTGTTCTAATTAAAACAGCACTCCTCTCCCCTCCACCTTGGAGCATGAGTATAGACACCTGATATTCATGATCTCAGCAGAATGTTTTCACTCTAAATATGAAAGGCATCTAGATTCCAGGTGGTGAGGCTGATGGAAGGCAGGTTCAGGTGAAATACTCTCCCTTCATTCTGATTCAGGAGACTAAAGGAAAAGTTCTCAAATTCCTTACTGATACTGACAAGAGGACCTGGTACAGCTATTCTCAAAGAGGGGTGCCTTGAGATCCTTTCAAGGTGCTGCAGGATGCCGTGAAATGTTAGCACTGTTAGGTGTGCAAACACAATTCACAAGATAAACCCCAGGATTTCAAACAGGAAACTATAGTGTTTAATATTCTGGCCTGTTGTGACCTTTCTGAGTCTTTTTTAACAGCTGAATTTCTCTATTATTTGATCTACTCTTATTATGTAATAAAAAATGAGTAAAAACTTAGAGCTGGCATTTTCTGAGGGGTGCCTTAAGTCTAATGAGGGGTGTCTTGAGGAGTTCCTTGAGTTTAACAATATTGAAAACCACTGTCCTAGTGCCTCAATAGCCTCAGGAGGCAAGGCCAACTGGAATAGACAGCTCAAGTCCTACCTAACTTACTGGACAACCTAGAAAATTTGAGGGACAGGTGGTAAAACAGAGAAGAGGTCCTTTTAACATGCTTTAACATAAGGATATCCACGTGGGCACAAATGACATGGCTCGGAGCAATCCCAACTGAGTCATGAGAGACTACAGGGCTCTGGGAGCAGGGCTTAGTGGGTTGGGGGCGCAGGTGGTCTTTTCCTCACTCCTCCCGGTTGTGGGTCATGGGCTGAGGAGGGAGAGACAGGTTGAGGAAGTCAACCAAAGACTGCAGTGCTGGTGTCATCATGAAGGTTTCAGCTTCTATAATCACAGTCTGCTCTTTGGTGAGAGAGGTGGTGGCCTGCTGGGAAGAGATGGCCTCCACCTCACTCCACTGGGGAGGAAGCTTTTCTCAGCCATACTGGCTGACCTACTTGACCAGGCTTTAAACTAAGACTGCCGGGGGTTGGGGGGATTATTGCCACTGCTAGCTCCCTGGGCAACCCTTGTATATCTAGCAGACTAAGGCACTGAAGGGAACCCACCCCTACCCTAGCCCTGGAATGATTTGTGGGGAAGGCAAGGGCCCCCAATAGGACACTTGCTTGCCTGTATACCAGTGCCAGGAGCTTGGGGAATAAACAGGAGGAACTGGTCTTCCTGCTAAACAAGAATGACTACAACCTCATAGGGATAATGGAGACCTGGTGGGACTCCACTTATGACTGGGCCACAGGTATAGATGGCTATACCCTGTAAAAGGAGTGGGGGTGTAACCCCCTATGTCAAGGACAGCTACATGTCCCTCCAAATTGACATTGGCACCCAGAAAGGACAACTGGAGTCTCTCTGGGTCAAAATACATGGGGGAATGTGGCTCAGGGGACATCATGGTAGGAGTCTACTACAGACCTCCTAACCAGAAACAAGAGCTGGACCAGGAATTCACCAGTGAACTGGCTGAGGCTGCACGCTCTTGCTGCATGGTTGTCATGGGAGACTTCAACTACCCGAACATCTCATGGGAAGAGCACTCGCCCAAATATGATCAGTTGCAAAGCTTCCTCATGAAGCGAGGTGGGCGAGCTCTACCTGACTCAAGAAGTCTATGGGCCAATGAGAGGTAAAGCATTGTTGGACCTGGTACTGGCCAAAGGGTTTGACATAGTCAGTGACCTAAGAATTGATGGAAAGCTGAGTGATAGTGACCATGAGCTGATCACCTTTACTATCCACTGCAAAGCTGGCAAGTCAGTCAGCAATACTGAAGTCCTCGACTTCAGGAAAGCTGACTTTGACAAGCTCAGGAGGCTTATTGTTGAGGCCTTAAGGGACCATAACTTGACAGGAAGAAGAGTCCAAGAGGAGTGGTTGCTCCTCAAGGGAGCAATCCTGACAGCAGGAAGGGTAGCAAAAGGGTAGCAAAAGGGCGCAGCAACCCCCTTGGCTCAGCAGGGTACTCGAGGACCTCCTACGTCTCAAAAGAGAGACTTATAAAGGATAGAAAGTTGAAATTACCACCAAGGAGAATTACTCAGCACTGGTCCATACCTGCAGGGAGTGGATCAGGAAAACCAAGGCTGCAACCAAGCTCCATCTGGCTTCACATATCAAGGATAACAAAATGTCCTTTTTCAGATATGTAGGGAGTTGGAAAAAAAGCAAGGCTAACATTGGACCCCTG
>NW_005842227.1:609969-614496 GCF_000455745.1 Alligator sinensis
GCCCAACCTGCTTAATGGGTACTTCATGTCGGTCTTTCATCAGTCCAATGGGACTGCCCTGCCTAGCAAGACATGGGATGGCCAGGGTGAGGGCGTATTTATACCCTGCATTGGTGTTGATCTAGTAAAGGATGACCTTGAGAGGCTGGACACCTTCAAGTCAGCTGGTCCTGACAGATTACACCCTAGGGTACTCAAGAAGCTGGCAGGTGTCATAGCCCAACCACTGGCAAAAATATTCAAAAATTTGTGGTGCTCAGGTGAAGTACCCGATGACTGGAAGAAGGCCAATGTGGTACCCATCTTCAAGAAAGGGCAGAAAGTAGATCCTGGGAATTACAGGCCAATCAGCTTGACCTCAATCCCTGGTAAGATTCTGGAGAAAATTATCAAGGAGACCCTTCTGGATAAGCTGCCTGAGGGCAACATCCTGAGGGACAGCCAGCACGGGTTTGTCATGGGTAGGTCTTGCCTGACCAATCTTATCTCCTTCTATGAACGCGTGATGCATCACCTGGACAAAGGAGAAGAGATTGATGTCATATATCTGGACATTAAAAAAGCCTTTGATCTGGTGTCCCATGACCTCCTCATGGAAAAATTGGCCAACTGTGGCCTCGGCTACACCACAGTCCAATGGCTGGGAAATTGGCTCCACAGTTGGACCCAAAGAGTAGTGGTCAATGTCAGAGAGTCATTATGATTCTCTGTAACCAGTGGCATCCCCCAAGGCTCTGTCCTTGGACTGGTTCTCTTCAACATCTTTATCAACGATGTCGACATTGGTGTTAGAAGTGCATTGGCTAAGTTCACATTAGACACCAATGCGATGTCACAGCTGGTAAAGCAAACAAAACCCTGGTTTGCATCTATAGAAGCTTCTTCAGTAAATCTCAGGATGTCATCCTCCCGCTCTACTCGGCCGTGGTGAGGCTGCAGCTGGAGTACTGCATCCAGTTCTGGGCTCCACAATTCAAGAAGGATGTTTGAAGCTTGAGAGAGTCCAGAGGAGAGCCACGCACATAATCAGAGAGCAAGAGAATAGGCCTTATGAAGAGAGGCTGAGAGTCATGGGACTCTTCAGTCTGGAAAAGTGCAGGCTCGGGGGGGGGGGGGGGGGGACAGGCTGAGAGCCATGGGATTCTTCAGTCTGGAAAAGTGCAGGCTCAGGGGGGAGCTGGTGGCTGCCTATAAATACACAAGGGGTGTTCATTAGGATCTGGGAGAATGTCTGTTCACCAGAGAGCCCAAAGGAAAAACAAGGACCAACAGTCATTCGAGAATTTCATACCTAGGGCCCCATATTAAGAAGTAACTTGAAAGAATATTCAAGAGATTGAAGAGACTTTCTTAATATTATAATCCTATATGCAGTTCAAATGGAAAATCATTCTCATTATGTTGATAAAAAAATTGTGATACACAGCCTTTCCCAGCTTTTATCAGAAAAACTGCAGATTTTAGAAAGGATGATAGCTCAACAATTGAGAAGAAAGAGAGGTCACAGGGAAGGAATTAATAGCTGTCACTTTAAATAGAATGGGAATATAACCAGATGCCAAGAAGCTATGTGATGATACCATATTTTCTTGAAAAACTAACACTTTCCCCCACCCAACCAGCTGGGGAAAATTGGGATGTGCATTATGTGCCCCATAAATCTGAACATTTGGTGGTGAGATGTCATGGAATGGTAGCAGCAATAATCACTGCCACCAAAAATCTGGACCTGTGGGAACGCTCCCTTTCCCCTCTTCCCCCCCTCCAGAAATTACAAGGTGGGGTTGACACATATGGATGGTATGTTCCTGGACCCTGTACACTGGCTGCAGAGCCATGCACCATGTTGAACCTGGCACCCCAAATCTGGGACCACATTGTGGCTCCAGGGTTGTGTGCTGGGTTGGACCTGGGATGTGGTGCCAGAGCCAGTGTACAGGACTGGACTCACCATATGACCCCAAAACTACTACAGATGGACCAGGCCCTGCCACACCTCTTCCAGCACTTCTACGGCTACTTTATGCCCTGCTACATGGCCAGCACTGGCACAGCTGGTTTGGGTCAGTGCATGGCTCCCAGCCCCAACATGCAGCCCAGCCCCAGCCCATGGCCACCAGCCCTGGAGACGGCAGACCTGTACTTCAAGGTAAGACATATTTACCTGGGAACTTCCAAAAATAGGGTTATATTAAGGGTTGTGTTATAAGAGAGAAAATAAAGTTTCAATGAGAAGAAATAGCTTCCACACATTGACAAAAGAGCTAACCTCAACTTTGCCTTTGCAGCTCAAATTGCCATAAAAAGCCATAATATCACTAAGCTAAGAAACGTTACCGTTACATTCAATAATATAATTTCACAGACATTGTGCTGCCCATTTTTATGACAAGACATGACAAGAGGACAATATTTAATAAACTTCCCTGAAGAAGGGGATGGAGTTTGCAAAGAGACTTGGCTGAAGCATTCAAAATTATGTATGGCACAATGCAAACTGAGCAGGTCTCTCTTCCTTTCCCCATCCTTTTGTTTTTTATTCCATCTCAGAATTCAGGAGTTCACAGACTAGTGATTCTCAGCTAGGGTGCCTCAGTACTCAAAAGTGTTGCCACATCCTTTGAAGGGTGCCTTGAGGCATGAGGTTAAGGGAAGTGTGAAGAGAAAGGCAGATAATAGCAGGCTCAAGCTTGTCTGGCTAATCCCTGACCCCACTACTTGGAACCCACCCCCACTACCTAACAAAGAGGTAAGCACTATTATATATCAATTAATCTTTGAAATAGAGTGCTCAATTCACAAGTTATAGAGGATCCTCATTTCACAAAGTTATGGATGAGTGCCACAAGTCCAAAAAAGATTGAGAACCACTGACATGGACACTTGAAGCAAGAGGCAGTAAATTGAACACCCTTAGAAAGAATTATTCCTCTTCATAGTGTGGAAACCAGTACTTAAGGAGGCCATCAAGAAAATATTGCCATTAGATTTTAAAGATACATTTTACATTTCAGTTAATTACAGCTCATGCTTTATGGTGTTAGAAAATCATTATTTGTAGCAGCCAGGAAGGACACCATACTCAATACACTAATGTATTCTGTAAAAACAGACAAACCCCACATGCATTCTTTATTAAAAGTTAATGTAGTAAGGGCAAGGACTTAAAAGTTAAGAAATGCCAAAATTAAGGTTGCCTGGGCAACTGGAAATGAACCTTCTGTCATTAATTACTTGATCAAACAGTATACTATATGGCATTCATTGAACAGGTAGTTCTCCTATTTTCTATTTACTGGACATTATCCATACCCAAATCTATATTGCATCAACTCAGTTCTAACCTCTGAGAGAAAAGAAAGTATAAGAAAGAAGAATTGGCCTTGGCACTTTTGAGTGAAACTACAAAATATTTTTTGCTAAATGTTGCTCCCAAATACAACTGATTTCTGTCTACTATCCTCTCAGCATCATGCATGGGGTCATGCTCAAGCTTTGGGGTAGGTTTAGCACAGTGTAATATAATTGAATAATTTACACTAAAAGCATTTAGATCCCTTGCTTGCTCCAGAAATTGGACCCAGCTTCTTCTTTCTTGTATTCAAGCAATCAGTTTACAAAACCTTGATACGGAATGCAGAGTGTGAACAGAACCTTTGCTGATCAGAGATGTTTAGGTGTGTAACTTGGTCAAATCTACATTCATCTTCAGAGATAAAAAGCACTTTCAGAGTATCACAGGTGAATTTATGCCACAAAGCATGGAGGTGCTGGGACTTCTTGATAAAATGACTAAGAATTTTTAGTGCTGGTAAAACAAGTTTGTAGTAGTGGATGAACTAATTTGGCTTAAATTTAATAAAATAAATAGCCAGAGGCAGATACCCAGCAGGGAAAATTTGATCTGAATAATTAAAGTATAACCATTAGGCCTGTGTGCTGAATCAGCCAAATCTCTGAATCACACAGGCCCCATCCCTCTCCTGCTCTCAATGACTGCCCTGCCCAGCCCCAGCTCCCAGCTCTTTGAAAAAAAAAAGCCCCCACTCACCGGCTCCTCCCTGGTGGGGGGAGATACCCACTGCCCCCCCACTGCCCCACACCATGTGGAGGGCTCTGCCAGAAACCCCCAGATCCCTGCCTGCTCTCCCAGCCCCCTCCCCCACCATGGCTGCCCTGCCTGCCCCAGCTCCTGGCCCTTTAAAACAAAACAACCCCCCCCACATCTCACCAGCTCTTTCCCAGCAGGGGGGCAATCCCTGCTGCCCCCCACTGACCCATGTTGTGTAGGAAGCTCTTCCACAAGCCCCCTGAAGCTCTGAGGCCTCTGCAGCAGCCACCAAGGTTTTGTTTTTTTTTAAAGGGCCGGGAGCTGGGGTGGACAGGGTAGCAATGGGGAACCTGGGAGAGTGGGGGGTTGTGGTAGAGCCCCCCATGTGATGTGGGGCAATGGGGGGCAGTGGGGATCGCCCCCCCCACCTGGCAGCACCCAGTGAGTAGGCGCTTTTTAAAAAAACAACTGGGAGC
>NW_005842227.1:614506-633031 GCF_000455745.1 Alligator sinensis
GGGGCCTGTCAGGGATCCCCCCCCATGGTCCTCTTCTCCCTTCTCCAGACTCCCCTCCCCTGCTTACCAGCATGGAGTCCGGGTCAAGCTCTCTGTGGCAGCCTGTG
Source organism: Alligator sinensis (assembly GCF_000455745.1). Classification (NCBI taxonomy): domain Eukaryota; kingdom Metazoa; phylum Chordata; order Crocodylia; family Alligatoridae; genus Alligator; species Alligator sinensis. The sequence goes on from NW_005842227.1 coordinate 614,614, forward strand.
GGGACTGCCTGAATTGCTGAAGTTCTCTGAATCTTTTCCAAATCAACTTGGAGAGCTTTGAATCAATCTGGACCTTTTAATTGGTCCCCTAATTGAACTTGGATTTGGAGATTCAGCCACTGAATCGGGCTGAATCTCCTCCGAAGCGAATCAGTACCCTAAGCTTCACACAGCCCTAATAACCACCATGACTAAAAATGAAACCAAAGTTTTAACTAGAAGGTATTAAATAAAGACTCTGACACATGTTACATTTGTTGCACTTTATATGCCATTTTAGAAGCCTGAAGCTTAACATTCAGGCTTTTGTCACGACAAAAAAAATGACCAATTGATCTCCCAAATAGCACATTCATAATGAACAATTGCTGTTTAAAACAGAAATTTTGTTGTAGGAAGGTTTTCCATTATAAATTTAATGTATGGATAGGTATTCCTGTGCTCCAGGATCCCACAATGCTTTACTCCCCCTCCCCTGCTGGGGTTAGGGAGGGAAGAATGGCTTGCCCTCAGACAGCCCACATAGGGATCAAGGAACCTTGCAGCCAGGTGCCAAGGATGACAGGCTGCATGCAAGCAGTAATGGCAGGGGCTGATTGGGGGTCTTCACCCACTAGCAGCCCATTAAAACACCACAGCTGCAACAGCTGATAGGGTAAACCCATTAGTGATCCTGTCCCACTCCCTGGGTGTGTCTACATGAGTTGCTTTACTGCTCAGTAGACTAATCTACCTGATCAGGGCAAAGGGCTGGGAAACGGCTGCTGGGAGAAGGGACACTTTAGGTTAGATATTAAGAAGAATTTTCTTACTAGGAGGGTAGTAAAAGACTGGAACAGGTTACCCAGAGAGGTGGTGGAAGCTCCATCCTTGGAGGTTTTTAAGACCTGGATAGACAAAGCTTTGGCTGGGATGATCTAGTTGGGGATGGTCCTGCCTTGAGTAGGGGGCTGGACTAGATGACCTCCTGAGGTCCCTTCCAACACTAATTTCCTATGATTCTATGACTTACTAAATCTTGTTCCAGGGCCTGAAAGACATTATTGCTTTTCAACTGTCAGTGCTCTACCAAACTTCATAATTACAAATATCTGTATTACTGGTCAGTCCATGCAGCTGTACTTAAGCTAAATGGAATAATTTATAAAGCAATAGAAGGGGTGATATGGGCTAGGAAATGATAATGCAAGAGCAAGTTAGTAAAAAAAGGATGAAGAAAAAAATAGGGGAGGTTAAATAAATATTAAAATGTTCAAATGCTTAAGCTACAAGAAAATTATAGCAGCAGAAAAATAGGGCTGAAATGGGGTTTGAATTAGGGAGGTCACCTAATTCAAACCCCAGCACAAGACAGGATCATCCCTTTAAAAATAGTCCCAGCTAAAGTTCCTTTAACCTGCACTTAAGAACCTCTAATGATGGAGATTCCACAACTTCTCTAGGTAATCTGATCCAATGCTTTAACTAACCTCATAGTTAGAAAATTCGTCTTAATACCTAATCTAATTTTCTTTTGATTTTACTGTCCTGTCCCCTGTGGCCATGGAGAATAGTCTATCACCATCCTCTTTGCAACCACTTCATAGGTTTCTGGAGAATATTATCAAATCACTCACCTCAGCTTCGTTTCTCTTCTACAGACTAAATAACCCCAGGTCTTCCAACTTTTTCCATAAATCATGTTTCCTAGATCACTTAATTTTGATTGCTCTCTGCTCAACTATATCCTTGCAGAAGACATAGAAAGATACAGTAGTACCTCTAGGAGCTAGCAATGGTAATTTTATTGACAAAAGAGAAATACAATGCCAAAATTTAGATTAAATCTGGGCCTCACACAATGACAGATGGGAACTGGCACCAGAAGCAGGCATTAAACTGTAAAAGGAAAAAGAAAAAAAGAACCTATAGGGTATTATTGTTGGACCAGAAGAAGTCAGACCTATCTGAGGCACTTCCTATTGCAGATCACAGGTGTGGGTCTTTAACTTCTTGTGGGAGATACTTAGGTACTGGACAGAGGAACTAACTTAGTTCCAGTCTTTCTTTGGTATGGAAGTTGGATTTGGAATTCACATTGATAAATCTGTAGGAGGTCAGTGTATAAAGACCTTCCAGGGTTTTCAAGTATGAAACTCCCAGTTCATTCTCCCTTTCAATTCCCTACAGAGTAGGGAAGAGAGCATTTACTTAACTTCAGAGAGACTATAACTCCTACTATCTGATCAGTGAATTGGGACCCTTGATTCTTGAAGGACTTGTGTTGCCACTGCCTCTAATCTAGAATCCCTTCCCAAAAGGGTCTACAGTCAAAGAATAGAAATCGGTGCTACAAGGAGTACAGTAATCTTTTATTCAGTTATCCACACACTGTCCTAGACTGGCTTTAGAGCCAGTTAAAGGACAGAAAAGAAGCTATTGTGCTGTTTAGTTCATTTCCTTACTGCTGGAAGAGTGTTACTTAAATTATTGGAATTTTGCTTAGATAAATTCCAATATCTCCAGGGATAAGACTCTAGTAGTTTTCTTGGGAGCCTCATACTAATGCTTAGCCTCATTATTAAAATAGTAAATCCCATAAAGTGCCCTTAATGCCACATGGATAGGGTTTGGAAAATGAGAAGTAATTCAATAATTTTCAAATCCAAAACAGTAGAGGCCACTGTCAAATCTTCTACAACTGTTTTTGTGATACACATACACTCACACACACAAAACCAGATACTAATCTCAGTCTTACTACTGATCTCCTTCATGATATCTATTATGATTAACACAACCTTCATAAAATCCCATCTGCTCATGTTTGAAATGCACTTATTTTAGGTCAACTACTCTTGTAATGACTAAGACATACTTTATTGGAGCAGAAATGCGAAGAACAACATTTAAAAGAACAGGATAACAGTATGAGACAGTAACCATTATAATCATGAACACTTCAGTTTAGATTTGCCTCATATTTAGCTTATTGTTCAAGGTCCTTTTCTGCAGATCTGCTGCTTAACCAGTCATTCCCCTATCTGTCCTGGTACATGCAATTTCTTCTGTCTTATGTGCAGGACTTTGCACTTTTCCTTATTGAACTTCATGAGATTTCTTTTGGTTCAATCCGCCAGTTCATGTAGGTTTTTCTGAATGCTAGCCCTATCCTCCAGTGTATCTACTACTCCCCCAAGCTTGGTGTCATCTGCAAACTTGCTGAGGGTGCACTCCATCCCATCTCCAGGTTGTTGATGAAGATATTGAACAAAACTGGCCCCAGGACCGAATCCTGAGGCACTCCACTTGATACCAGATACCAACTAGACAGAGTCATTGATTACTACCTCAATGCCTAGTTGGCAGATGGTCCTGCTTCTGAGGCTGATTTTGTTCAATATCTTAATCAAGGACCTGGAAGATGGGGGGGAGTGCACCCATACCAAGTTTCCAGATGACACAAAGCTGGGGGGAGTAGCAGATATAATGGAGAGTAGGGCTAGGATTCAGGAAGACTACAGCAAATTGGAGGATTGGATTAAAAGAGGTTCAATAAGGAGAAGTGGTAAGTCCTGCACTTAGGATGGAACAGTCCCATGCACCGGTATAGGCTGGAGACTGATTGGCTAAGCAGCAATTCTGCAAAAAAGGACCTGGGGGTTCTAGTGGACAAGAAGCTAGATGTGAGCCAGTGGTTGTGCCCTTGTTGAATATGTGCCCTTGTTGAGAAGGCTAATGGTATAATGGGCTGCAGTAGTAGGGGTGTTGACAGCAGCTTGAGGAAAGTAATTATTCTTCTTTATTTAGCACTGGTGAGAGCACATCTGAAGTACCGTGTCCAGTTTTGGGCCCCCCACTACAGAAAGAATGTGGACAAATTGGAGAGAGTCCAGCGGAGGGCAACAAAAATGGTTTGGGGGTTGGGGAATATGACTTATGGGCTAGGGACAGACATTCAAAAAGCCTGAGCCTGAACGGATTCAATCTTTGCAGGTTAGTCTAACCTGGCCAGGCTAAATCAGTTTTGTAACCAGACAGACATCCCAGAAATGCAGGCACATGACTGCAGTGGCTCAGGCTAGAAGCCAGGGGGTGCTAGAGCAGTTCTCCCTTCCTTCCATAGCATGGAGCCATGGGGGACGTGGCCAGGTTCCAGGATGCTGTGATTAGCCCAGCAGGGATTTGATAACAGTGTTTATCACCCAATTAATAAAACAATAGAGGGACATTACCAGCTACTATCTGACTCTTCCTGTTGATTCAGCATGGACTGTAGCCATCATGTCATCTGCTAGCTAATACACATACACCTCCTCAGAAAAGCAGAGGGGAGGGGGGAATTCTTGCTTAGCAGGGAGTGGTGAGGGGAAGGGGGAAGCAGCCCTCCTCTCACCACTCTCTGGAGCTCTGGAGCTCCAGCTAGGGACCAGCTGTGCTGTGGAGCAGCAAGCCCAGCCCAGCCCAGCGCAGCCCAGCCCAGCCCAGCCCAGAGAGCACGGTGGGATGCTGGGGGGTATCTGGTTTACCTTAAACCAGCAAGGGTTCTGGGACAGACATTGCATAAACTGGTTTGAGTCAAATCTGTTAAGTCTGATACTACATTCAATGAGGTTTATCTCAAATCAGTTTCACCCATTTTCAAACTGGCTTATGTGCAATGAATGTCTGTTCTGTTACAGGTTTAAACCAGTTTCTGATCACTTAAATCAGTTTACGTGTAATATCTGTCCCTAGCCATGAGGTGAGGCTGAGGGAACTGGGTTTTTTTAGTCTGGAGAAGAGAAGATTGGAACCAGCCTTAAGGTAATTGAAGGCTGCCATTAATTTCCCTCTTAAAAAGGATGGGGCTAGAACGTCTTGAGTGGTGGCAGATGACAGAACAAGGAACAATGATCTCAAGTTGCAGCAAGGAAAGTTTAAGTTAGATATTAGGAAAAACACTCTCACGAGGAGTGTAATAAAGCACTGGAACAGGTTACCCAGAGAGGTTTTGGAATCTCCATCCTTGGAGATTTTTAAGACCTGGGTAGACAAGGCCTTGGCTGAGATGATCTAGTCAAGGACGGTCCTGTTTTGAGCAGGGATTTGTACTAGATGACCTCCTGAGGCCCCTTCCAAATCTAGTTTTCTAAGATTCTATTATTTAAGAGTCAAAAGTCAGAAAAGAAATGAGTTTCAAACAGTATCTTATTTTTATATAGAAAAGGCATATTTCTATCCAAGATTGGGGCTTCCCAGCTCAACAGAGAACAGGGAGAACTTCAGATATCAGAGAAAGATCCAGTAGAAGGAACACCTTTTATTCAATAAGACTTACAGAGCCAATTTGAGTGTTCAGCACTCCTTGCCTGGAGGAAACACTACCACAATATTACCAGTAATAAACAGGGTGTGTGCACATACAGTAATGAGGCAATAAAGAGAAAAAAGCAGACAGATCTCCAGTACCAACAATTTATAAGACAATGTTAGTGGCATTGTCATTTTCATTTTTAATGCAAACATTTTACTCCAGAGCTGAGAGAAGTGGGGAAAACCAACATTCCCTCTCTTCCCGCCAGCGATTGCAGTTAACTTCACCAGTGTAAATCCTACTGCATGAACAGGTTAGTGGCTGCTCCAAATTATTTCACACGCATACACACACATGTTATTCATGCCACTAAAGAGTTCCAGCTGCTGTCTTATTTATAAAGATACTGTGGCAAGAAATCAGTTCCTCCTTATAGTATGTACTGAAAATAGTACAAGTATATGTAGCACACACAATAATCTGAGCTGAAACATCATCCGAGGTTTCACTAAATTGGAATATTAATCTACCGCCACTTCTGCACAGGATCTGAAACTTTACAACTGAAATCACATCTTCAGTTCTTTGATTTTGTTGTCAACATAGTGTAGAAATATGTTTTTTTTAGTTTGTTTCCTGATTCTGCTCTGCTCCAAGACTAGTTTTACACATGTCAGTTGCTTCTGGCATAATAAGAGCTTCCCCAATAGTACGAGATTTTCTGCGTTATGCTGCTATCCTGAGAAAAATAAGGTAAGCAGCTTTCAGTGCTTTCCTTGGAATAGTAACTACTTTCTTCATAAATGATATCTGCTTATTTTCTTCTTGTAATTTCCTTTTGAAAAAGATCTATAGCCTTATCTTTCGACTCCTGTCATTTTGTAAGCAAGAGGCTGAGAAACTTTGATGGCTTTATTGATTGACTTGCAATCACAACAGTCACTAAGGGTGCTGTAAGATTTTTCTGCTCATAATTTAAAAATCCAAATTAGTGTTATGTTTTTACAGGATTTAGACATGCATTTTTAGCCTGATTTAGTTCCTGCCAGAAGTTTTGAAGCCTCGTCTGAAGACAGGCTGGAAGATCCTATGAACGTTTGTTTATTGTTTGTTACTTCATTTTCACTGAATCAATTGTTTCATACTTGAAGGTAATTTAAGGGAGTCTTTTCTACTGTCAAGTACAGTACACAGATCAAAGAATCATAGCTTTGGATCACTTTGCTTCTTCTCTCACAGAGCTTAGAAATTAAAGATGGAAAGCTCTTCCTAGTCTACCTCTCTGCCAATGCTCGATGATTCCAAGCTACAGCTTTCTAGGCTTCATACACATAATTAACCTTTTTCCTTGCAGTTTGAATTACCATCTTTAAGGATTCACTTTCAGTAATAGTGTTATTCACTTGGTGACCTTCCATGAGAATTTTAACCGATTCTAGACCTAGCTTTCTTGGTATCTATGACGACGGCTCCTACCTTCATAACAGAAATTCTGATGCTTCTGTTTTTCACCACCCACACAACCAGTAGCTTGTTTCATTTTATTTTTTCCCTTGCGCTTTTCCCCCTCTGGCACAGAAATCTGTTAGTAGCTAATTCTGCCACACATTTCAATGACTTCTTATTGGGAAAAAATGGAAATAAAAACTAGACTATAGGACGGTTCCTTTATACTTGTTCCTTTAATCTTAACAATTTCTTCAGAGTTGCTGCTGATCAATGTAATTCTGTACAAATATAATTATACTCAGCGCATGTATGCAGGTGTATCAGGTTAACTGTCCACAAATTTGCAGACAGTGAGTAAAAATCAGGGTAAAATTGCATGTCCATAAAGTCTATAAAAACGATGAGCCACCCAAAAAAACTCCAAGCAGTAGGAGCTGACTGAAGATCCCTGGTTGGGAAGAAGCTGGGTTTAATGTTGAAGGACAGACAGAGCACAGCAGCACCAGCCAAAGTGCAGCACTCTGCACATAGCCTTTTGTCAGGGCTTTGTAGACCTATTCCCCCACAACTATATTGCTGCTGAGTCCCATCAGCTGCCTGTATAGCTGCTGGGTTGCAGGATCTTTTGGGGTTCATGTCAGGACAGGGGGAGTGAGACTGGCAGGGGGAAGACTAGGAGGGAAGACTTGGGGGGCAGAATGGTGCAGTTGTGAGCAACATGGTCTTGGATGAGTAAGGGACCAGTGGCAGAGGGAGAGGAGCAGCACAATGTTAAACCACTGCTACAGTCAAGCAGGATTGCCAACCCAAGAATTTTTTTTTACTAAGAACTTTTTATTGACAACCAAAGTGTTCAACTCCTAAGTTTGAATCCAACTCTTCTAACTGGGTCCTGGCAGTAGGGAAGGGCCTGACAGAAGAGTTACATTTGCATTAATGCAAGACATATATCAGTAAAAACATGTCAGTAAAAAGGTCTGGTTGTCAGTAAAAAGTTTGCACATTGTCAGTAAAAAAAAAATACTTGGGTTGGCAACCGAGTGTATCTATGCAAAAACCCAGCATTATTTCTGTACTTGTTCGTGTGCTGGCCTTCAGCCAACATTTCGGCAGGTGCAAAAATTGACAGTTCACTTGCTAAATGACAAGTCAATGGAAAACCAGCACACATTTAATAAGCATAGGCTTCTCCATTTAATCTCCAGGTTAAACTCTGAATCACAGTGACTTCACTGCACAAAACCTCCAAGACAGAAGACACTTTAAGAATAACCTGTCTTATATAGGATCCAGACTTACTGAATTAACTGCAATAACAAAAAACAAGAGAGTAGTCAACAACAAGAGTGTCCTGGGCAGATGGTTAAAAAATATTTCACCCAGGTGAGAAAGCCTTCCAAATTAAGCACTCCTCGATTCAGCATTTCACAGGAGCAGATGCCTAAATCCAACTTAATTTAAAGAAATACTTAAATATGTGCTTAAATTTATGCATGGTTAGGTGCTGTGTTGAACAGATGGAATGTTGAATGGTTATAATGAAGAACTGTCTTTGACACAATTTTCCCACCAGATGATTGTATCCAGCCCACAGGACCCCTCTGTAATCCAAAAGAATTAACACGGGGCCAAGTTCTTGGCTGCCCCTCTGAAAGCTGGCATCTCCATGAAGGAGGCATGTGGTCACTTGCAGCCAGGAACTTGGATAGGAGCTGCATGCTATGGCGCTGGGTGGGGCTGGCCCCACACTCTGCCACCATGTGCAGCCATAAGTTTGGGCAGGAGTGCTTTGGGGGTGGGCTGGCCCTGCACACAGCCACCACATGCAGCTCCAGGGACTTGGGTGAGAGCATGGGAGCTGTGTGGTATAGGGCCAGGCTGGCCCCACATGCTGCCACCATGTGCAGCCAGGGACTCATGCAGGGATGTAGGAGATGTGCACTATAGGGCTCGGTGGGACTGGCCCCACACCCTGCTGACACATGTGGCAAGGGACTCAGGCAGGAGCATGGGAGCTGTCCGGTACAGGGCTGGGTGCGGCTGGCCACACACCTTGCTACCACGTGTAGCTGGGGAATTGGGCGAGAGCATTATGGTGTCAGGTGGGGCTGGCCCCGCATGCTGCTGCCACATGCAACCAGAGACTTGAGCAGGAGCACAGAAATGCATGCTATGGAGCTGGGCTGGGCTGGGCTGGTCACACTTCCTGCTGCCACTTACTGCTGGGGACTCAGACAGGAGTGCTAAAGGGCTGGGATGGCTGCTTCTGCTCACTGGCACCATGTGCAGCTGGGGATTTGGGTGGAAGTGCAGGAACTGCATGCTATGGGGCCAAGCAGGGCTGCACCCTCTCACTGCCATCACATGCAGCTCTGGGAACTCACACAGTCCATGGACTCTGGGGACCCATACCCTCCCACACATCCCAGCCACCACCATACCCCAAAACACACCCACACCCTCCCACAGCCCCTACACATACTCCCACAGCCCCCAACCACCACCATACCCCACAAGAGGCCAAGATGGCTAGGAGAAGGACTTCAGGAGGCAAAGGTTAGGGGTTAGGGGCAGAACTTACAGTCCCAAGATAGTGGCCAGCAGGCACCTTCCCCTTGACAGCTCACCAAAACTTAGGTGGCTCCTCTGGTTTGGATGTTATGAGGGTGGGTGCTAGAACCCGCCCCCCGCCCCCCCATTAAACTGCTTATGCAGAAAAACAAGAAATAAGACAAAGTTAAATAAACACGGGGAAAGAAAAAATGGGGGTGGGGGGAAATGAAGAGCGCAAACAATAGATATAAGAAGAAATAACACAAAGAACTATATTGCCACTTATTCAGTGTACCTTGAGTTTATAAAGGTATAAAAAACTACACAACACTGAAATACCACAGCAATTAATTCTCTAAACTACCTAGCTAGATTAGATTAAATGTGGCAGACAGGCCAAAGATTGAACTCTTGGTCATGGCAAATTTACATACATGAATACTGGGACAAAACTGTTCTCACCTACTGGCTTGGGTGGAGGTATATTGGCAAGATACATAGAAAAGCTTACAGTGTTGATGGTTACAGCAAGTTGGTAGCTGTTCAGTGGATAAATACACAAATTCATTTTCTAATGCCATGGAGCTGGTTCCTTTTGTGAGAATTAAATTCACTTAAAATAAACAGTGAACACTACACCACATTGGTTCTACATCCACAATTGCAGAGATTTTCAGGAAGCAAATAATCAGGTGCTAAAAATACAAGAGCTAACTGTACATAGGTGCCAACTTCTTTTTTTTTGCCAGTGGGTGCTTGTAGGCATAAAAAAAATAAAAGAAAGAAAGAAAAGGAAAAGAAAACCCAAAGAAATGGCACATTACTTTCAACTTGGTGCATTCCTGAGCTGAGCCCTGTGCATGCCCAGAAGAGGCAGTACATTACTTGCACCCGGCTCTGCAGAGCCTGTAAAGATTGGGCACTTTAGTGTGACTTTTTTGGCACTTTTATCTAATAGCTGATTGAATTGGCTTTAGCTAAAAGTTCCATAAAGCCCTGATGAAGTGCCCAATCTTTACAGACACTGCACAGATAGGTTGAAGTTACACCTGCTTCTTCTGGTAAAGCATTTTTGGGTTTTTTTCAAACACCTGGAAGTGGCTCCAAAGGTTCTGAGCACCTGCTAATTTTTTTGGGTGTGTGCTTGAGCCTGGAGCACCCACAAGTCAGTGCCTATGTAACTGTATTCTAGATAACCTCTAATCAGCTGTACACTTCATCTATGCTTCCTGTTAGTACTGCTTACTTTCAAGCTGTGATAAAATAAAATCATAGTAGTAAATATGTTTGTTTTGTTTTATTTTATGTTTTGCTTATCCAAAATAGGACAATATGACATTATAACATGTCAGATTATTCATGGGTATAACTGTTCATAGTTACACTCAAGATGATGGATTTCCCTGCAGTATATATCAGATAAAAGAACAGCCAGGGGGGGAAGACAAGAATTGTGTTTAAAATTATCATGTATACAGGTCAAGACCCTCAAATGAAGTCCTGTAGGTGAAGGTATATTATCTGGTTAATTTTTGTGACTCCCAATGGTTCATATTCCTAGACAGGAAAGCAAGCTATCAAGAAATGTGTCTTTAAGGCCTTTTTTTGGATAATCAATAAGGTTTTCAGAATGCAAGTATTCTAACTACGTAACAACAACACCCTGAAAGCAGATACCCAGCTCTGGGGGCACTATGGATGTGTTTCCAATGTTTCTATGATGAGCCCAGGAACACTATCTAGAAACATGCCCAACCCACTTACTCCTACTCAGTCGGTGCATCTAATCGAGGCACTAAGTCACTGGAAGGACAAACTAACTTGTTATAGTGCATCACTATGGCAACATAGCTGCTAAAAATAACTGCGCCACCAAGTAATGGCTGTTACTGCACCATCATTCAGTACTTTCTAAAGCAAGTACTAAATGATGGTGCATTAACAACTGTGCCATGGGGGCAGGTGTAGATGTGCCCAGTGTGCATAAGCTTGGAAGTTAGGCTGTCTAGGTACTCTAGCATGTTCCTGAGTACATGGCCTTGGGGAAAATGGAGTACAGCCAGGCAGAATTTCTATCTGGTAAGAGCAGTTGCAGAAGCAGTTGAGGCAGGGACCTTCAGACATTCATAGAACACCCTACAATTCTGATGGCAAGTTCTCTGCCCGGTATCCACCAGCTGTTGGCTTCAGTCTTCTGTCCCTCCTGTTACCAAATCTGCCCATTACTTTGGAATGTGCTCATTTATTAGGGATAGTTTCTAGGGTCTTGGTGATTCTGTCAATGTGCTGCTTGTGTTACTATACGGAGCTGTATTTCTCCCTTCTGCAAGCCCTGACCCCCAGTGGAGCTATCTTGCAGGACTCAATCTCAATGGGACTGGGTTCCTCCAGTCACCAAATCAGTCATACACACAAACACACACAAATTAACGTGACATGCCTGACCTGGCTGGGCTGATCAGCATGGACAGGCTGACACCCTCATATGCCAAGAATCAGTTCATAAGAGCAACAATAAAATGCAGTCAGACACAAGCACACAGGTAAACAGAATCCCTCTGAATCCGGCTGGGTGTCCAGCTGACACCCTCATGGGCCAGCATTCAGTTCATAAGGGCACGTCTGAGTCAAACTGGGTCAATCAGCCTGTACAAGCTGATCCCCTTATGTGTTTCAAACTCAGCACGTCCCAATCTTTGGCCTCTTGATGAGCAGACCCCACAATAATTTGGGCTTCACAGGGATCTTTAGCATAGGTAAAAGAAGCGTTGCTGCAGAGCACGGGAGGAAAGAGAAGCAGAGAAGGAAAAATATACCCAATTACTACCAGTTTGACTATAAAAGTTATTTATTGCTAAGCATATGAAATATGTAATAGTACTAGTAGTAATAGACATGCAAAAGAAAAACAAACACCAACAATGACAATACTACCCTGGTTTCACTAAGTATTTGGGGAAACTTAGCTCAAGCTTAACTGATACAGTTCAGGTTCAGAAGTTTATGCCTAGAAAGAAGACAGAGAACGCTGGGATCTCACCTAGTCCACGGTACTCAGGCTGCAAAGCTGACAGGCACAGTCTGTAGCACAGTCCTTGAAGGGAGAGATGATCTGTTCTTCCAGCGTCCCAAGAACGACAGGGGATGGTGTCAGCACAGGGGTTTTCTTCTTCTCCTTCTTTCCTCCTGCTTCTACTTCTTTTCCTTCCTTTTCCTCTTCCTCTTCTCCCTCTAGCAGCACACACACTTACAGATTTTTATACCCTCAGTTTAGCTGCTTCGAAGCACCCTCAGTAGTGTAAATCATTGTCTTTTCTATTGACAAGGGGTTATCTGGTTTGGACCATCTCAGGAAACTGATTGATAATCAGGAAACACTTAAGATTAGGGAGTAACCCAAATACTTGGGAGCCAGCTTGAGATTCCTATGGGTGGCAGATATACTGATGGGATATCTCATGGTTTCTTCAGGAACAATAGATAGCTTGCAGCATCAGGATTTTGGATTTTTACTTGTTGTGCACAAGCCTCAGCTTAGCATGACTTTTCCAGATCTTACTATAGTCTTTTAACAGACTTAAAACAATTATTGGGGTGCTCATAACCTTTTGTGGAGAGGACTCCCACCAGTCGTCTCGGGAAAGATATGACAACACCTGGGATTAGGGCTCCAGCAGGCTGGATGCTGTGATGAACCCTTAACCATTGTTCAAATGTTGCCCATACCCCCTCTGACTCGGTCTCTTGCCTCAGCATTCCCTAACCCGGCAACCGAGTTTTAGTCAATCAAGTTTAAATAGGCCTCCCATAGTGGGACCGGGGAATGTACGGCCCGAGATGCCTATTAAACTTAGAGCTGTGTGTGTGTGTCTGGGGGGGAAAAGTCCTTAGCAAATCCAGATTAGAACTGGTCTGATAAATGCTGAGCTGGGTGTGTGTGAACATGGGTTGATTAACATTGGAAGCACAGATTCCCCATCATGCAGCGCTCTCCTGCTTCTCTGGTCCCAGAATTCACTGCAGTCTCTGCTTCAGGCTTTCTGTTTTCCATCTCTCATGTAAATGAGACCTAGGGCAGTTGATTCACTCGTCACCCTTATCTGGTGAGGGTCTTAGGTGCGTCTCTCACTGCATCTTAATCAGTTTCGTTTAGGTAGAGGAGGGGAGGGAGCGGGGGGGGTGAGTCCTTTGTGAGTCAGACAGACTGTATCCTGTGCCCCGATTGCCCAAGAATACAGAGCTGAGACGTAACACTCCCCAGTGCCCTCACTTAAGTTTTTCAACACCTGTCCCTCTAGCGCTTTCTTCCCCGCTCTGACTTCCATCTTTCTACTTTGCTTATCTTGTTCTAAATACAGTAAAAGCAGTGCTATCCAGCACTTTACAAACTGGCTTGCTCTATTAACCTGTGTGCTGGCTTGTAAAAGAAAAGTGAAACTGGAAGTGCCCACTGTGGCACTTCCAGTTTCACCAAGCCCCCATGGCCTGGGGCAAAGCAGCCTGCACTGCCAAGCCCCCATGGCTTAGGCCATAGCTGCTTGCGTGGGGCCCCGCTCCCTGTCCCTCAGGGCCTGTGGGAGAGGCGGCAATGCGGTGGGAGGGGCGGCAATGCCTTGGACATGGTGGGAGAGGCAGCAGTCCGAACAGGCAAAGACACCTGTTTGGGTCGCTCAGTTAACTGGCATATTTTGTTATCCGGCACCCCTCATTCTCCATGGGTGCCAATAACAAAGCTTTTACTCTAAAGTCATTGAAGTGGTGTTTTGTACACTGCTTAACACAATAGGTCTCATTCTTGGTTGTTCCTTAGACCTACTGAATTAAACTAAATTAATAAATATCATTATTATTAGAAACAACCATGACCTTCCAAACCATGCATTTATCTGAAAGATATATCAACTTCCAGTATTCTGTCAAAAAGTCTTAGACATAGCTAAAAGGTGTGAAATTGGAATGAAGTTTTCCAAATGGTGTGTGTATGTGTAATTTGTCACCTACATAAACAGGTGATAGCACTCAAAAATGTGTATGTAAAGTTGTAAGTTTACAGAGGTGAAATATAGAAAAGTGACTGTAATATTTTATAGTTAGCTAACATCCTACATGTTTTAAATTTATTTCCACAGGTATTAAAAAATATGTAGAGGTGTAAATGAACAAAATATGGAGTTTTTGTTTTATGCTTTTATAAAAATCACTACATTTTTAGAATGCATTATGGGACTGAAAAAAGAGGTGAATTCAATGGACAGATATAAATATTTGGGTCAGCTCTACCCAAAATATATTCTATTAATTAATTTATTGGACTATTTTCCTTTCTTTCTCTTTTAATAAATTATGTACATTCAGATGGTAACTTTCTCTTGTTTGACTTTTTGAAAATAGTTGTGATAGTGAACGAGTGCAAGTTGGAGCAGTATTCCATGCAAGATTAGAGAGGGTATCGTTTCCTGTGGTAGAAGCCTGTGAATGACTTTAATGTGAGGAAGCTGGTGCACAGAAACACTAACTGCATGATCTTGATAAGGTAGACATCTAAGCCCAGTGGCAAGGGAGAACCTAGATGACAGGACACCTCCATCTTGCTGCAGCCGTCTTCTGTTTCTACAGCCGTTGAGATCCTGACATCTTCCACATGATCTGCTGTTGAGGAATTAGGGTTGAACCACTGTTCGTCTGGAATGTCCCCCCAGACTTGTTCATCATGGGCAACCCTGCCTGGAGTGTGGGACTCTGGGCAACAGCTCTGAAAGTCATTGCCTCCCTGTCACTCATGTGCGACTGGTACCTCCTGAGTGTCCCCCCCAAGTAGCCAGGTAGCAACCGAGGTGGGGTCCCCCATGGCCGATTGCACTGACCAGGGGGAGCAGGGGTCTCCCCATAGCCGATCATGCCAACCTGGGAATATCAGTGGTGCTTCTTTTGGTGGCCCCCTCTGCTCATTGCCTAACCAGGGAGAACTGGCTGCTAGGGAGTGCATCAGCACTCTCAGGGGGTGCATGTGCACCCCTGTGCACCCCCTATGCATTGCCACTGCCGCCACTACAAGGTCTCAGTCCATTGACAGTCTTCCTGGTTCTCATTAAAGACCACCTGGTTCTCATTAAGGGCATTCTGAAATTGACAGAATACAGAACAAATGAAGGGATCTTTAAACTGGGACATTTTTATTTGCAGACCAAAGTACTCAAAATAACCATCCTTGACTTTCAATATGTTGATAACTGTGCCATCCTTGTGCACACTGAGGAAAAACCTCTAGATTACACTGGACATTTTTGGAGAAGCCTACCAAACTTTGGGCCTCTCTTTCAACATAGAGAAGACTGGAGTACTCTATCAGCCTGCCCTGGACCTTGGATGTGACTCTTCTCCCCAACTTATCATTGAGGGAAAGACCCTGGAGGTGTCACAACCCAAAGTTGTGATTTTTGTTTTTGTGTGTGCTTTGGCACCACTGAATTATTTTCCCACTAAATTGCAGCTTCTTTGCACGGTGAAGTTTTCTGCTGTAAAGGAGAACCCCGGTGCAAAGGAGAATTTCCCGCCAATTTGTAGCTTTCTTTGCATGGTGCATTTCTTTTTGCATTTAAGAAATGCTCGGTGCAAAGAGTTCCCGCCATTTGTATTTTAATTTGAGCCCCATTATTGGCTTGTGTTAAATTATTCACAGAACCCCCGCAAGGGAGGACTCTGCGAACACCAGGAGGAGGAGACTTCACGTCTTGTGAAGATCTCTAAGCGCTGCAGAGCCTATCGGACCCAGCGCATTTAAAGCAGGCAACAGGGGTCTGATCAGCCTCTAGCCTCTCCCCGTCACCGAGCGCAATCCTCGACGTATCCCTCTTCCCTGCGCGCACAGGGACCCACGGAGCCTAGCAAATTTCGTGTGAGTTTATTCAGAGCTCTTTGTCTCGAGTACTTTCTTCGGTTGGCGTGACGGGCTCGCGGTTTAGAGCCTCCAACCGGATGGGCTAGAAGAGTGTTCACAGGAAGGAACTCTAGTCCGCCTCTTATCTTTTCTATCTGCAACTGTAACTCAAGCAAGTTTTCCTGCCTGCACCGCGACCATCTTTGGTGTAAGTAAACAATCTTTAAATCAACCACTACGCCTCTGTGACTAATGCTAGCCCGTGCGTGCCTTGCCACCGCACGGTCTCCTCTGACCCCGCGTGCCCGGGATGCTGGCCACAGCCCGCGTGCGCAAAGACGGGTCCGCATATCGCTCCCGGCTCGCACATGGCGACATGGATGGGATCGGGAGGCATCTCGCACATGGTGACGAGGATGGGATTGGGAGGTGGCCCACTCAGTAGGTAGTTGAGCACTTCCCCTAGCCACTTATCTGAGAAAGCAGATATTGATCCAACACTGGATTCAATGTGCAAGTGCCTCCTTTGGGCAACTGTGTTAGCATATCTTCCTCAATCCCTGGAAAGACACCAAGATCCAGGTCTACAGTGAAGTCATCATCCCCACTCTCCTCTATGGAACTAAAAAATGTTGTCATCTCAATAGCCTGGAGAGGTATCACCAAAAATTCCTTTGGAAAATAATCCACATCAAATAGAAAATACGCCACACAAACACCAGCATCCTTGGTGAAGCCAGTGTTAGCAGCATTGAGTTGGTGATCCTCAAGCACCAACTTCACTGAGCCAGATATTGTGTGTGGATGCCCAACTTTCCACTCCCAAAACAAGCACTGTACTCTTAGTTTAGTGATGGCCTGAGATCTCGCAATGGCCAGAGGAAATGCTACAAGGAAACATTGAAGGCATACCTCAAGAAAACAATATTAAGAGTTGGCTGCTGACTGATTCCAGTGGTGCCACAATCTCAACCAAGAGGCATCCCATTTTGAGTCTTGTCTTGTTCTTGAAGCAGAGAAGAGAGAACAGAGGAGGAAAAAGGAGAGAAATCCTAGCCTACAATTTACTAGAACCAATTTCCCTAGAACCAATTTCCCTGTGGAAAGACTTATAACTTCTGCAGATGGGTCTGTGGCTCAAGGATTGGACTCAAATCACATCAAGAGCCATCAACGAGCCATGGTACAGATCATCTTAGAATCAAGGGATTGCCAACAAGTTTTTTTTCTCTGTCACTATCCTTGAACATTCATGCTAGTAAAGCTCATTTGTGAGAATATCTACCAGAAGTTGAAATTCAAGGAGTAAAGCAAATTCCATTACAGGCTTAAGCCACTTTTTGCACTAATATTTTTTCAAGGTCACCTAGCCATATATATTTGGCAAATCTTCTACAAAATGTTTGTTACCACTGTATACAGGAAACTTCATCAATTTAACATAACCAAAACCTCTTACCGTCACCACAAGAAAACAAGGGGATTTAGGGCAAAAGCACTTCTACCAGATAAATTATTCCAGAAATCTTAGACTTCACCACCTCTAGCCAAAGCTCCCAGTAAAATTCATGTTCACTATTCTTTTTTAAAGTATTCTTTATTCATGACATTATCTTTGGTGTAATCTTTGAAATTTGGCATCCCTGTATAAAACAGAAAATCGATTTACTGCACTTAAACAAGTCTCTAAACTTCTCATTATAAGTAGGAATTAAGTGCCCAGCTAGGTCTTTTTTTAAGTGCTGAGAGTGACTAAATCTTGGCTATTTGTTATTAGACTCTAACTGAGAGTATACATAAATTTAGTTGCAGCAAGAGTCTCCTCATTTGTTAAGAGCTAATGCAAATCATTGGACAAATGCTTATTCTGGAAAGACATATGGTATCAGATAAATTGGCAGGCTCAACCTTATACTGGAAAATCATTATAGAACAAATGATAAGCAAAATACAGCTACTTACACAGATATATTTTTAAAGTGTAACTCACTCTTTAGATTACTAAAAGGAAAAAAGAGAGTTTCAATTATAATTGTCAGTCTTTATGGATATTAAAAGCCTTCCACTTCCATCAGTGACAACCACAGGATACACACAACTATTGACTTTGAATCATTTATGGGCGATGGATTAATAGGTTTTTTCTCCCGTAAATATAAATATTTCAACCATAACTCATCAAAACTTCAAAACAGTTAAGCTGTTTATGATATTGCATTCCATTCTTCTACCACATTAATGTCTCAGGAGTTTTAAAGGGAAAG
>NW_005842227.1:633041-638283 GCF_000455745.1 Alligator sinensis
CCCTCCAGAGATGGAAAATAATCTAACTAGAATATAATGCATCCATGATTGTCATTGGCAATCCCCCGATACAAGGATGACAGTCTTTCAGTAAATAAGGAAGTCATTGGTGAGTCTTGAGATGACTGAAGAGGCCAATCCAGGATCTGCATGTTTGACTATAGACATAGCAAACAGTTCTAGGAGGAAGGAATAGCTTCTGGGTATGTCAAGTCACAGCTCTTTCTCTTTGTCTCTCTTGTCTATCTGCCTCAGAGTGAGGAAAGTTCCCTCAAAAATATTGATGCCTTGTCATATGTCATGGTGCCATTAGGGATGATTTAGTGCTCAAGCGTCCTGGGTACTGATGTTAATATTGCATTTCTTTACACTGGCCTTCAAGGTGTCCTTGAAGCTTTTCTTTTTCCCACCTCTAGACTGTTGGTGAATTGGGAGTATCAGACCTGTTTCAGGAGCTGGTTGTCAGGAATTCTTGCAACATGCCCTGTTAAACAGAGCTGGTACTGACGCTGGTGGTGTTTGCTTGAGCCAGAATCCTGGTGTTCATTCTTCTGTCCTTCCAATTGACATGGAGGATCTTCTAAAGACATTTTTGATGGTACAATTCCAAAGCTTTCAATTGTTTCTGTCATGTCATCCAAGTTTCACACCCATACAACAGCCTGGTAGATGAGAGGTTTGGTTTGCAACCTGATGTCATAACAAAAGACACACTTTTGGATATGTCCTGCAGGCAGCACTAGCAGATCTTATAGGATGTTGAATATTTTAGTCTGTTCACTTTTTTGGGCAAGGTGGCTACCCATGAGGAAATGCTCAACATTCTCCAAGGACTGCCCTGTAATTGTAAGATGTGGAGGAGCAGCTGACTGGTTTGGGGAAGGTTGGTAAAGTATCTTGGTTTCTATGAAGTTGACAGGGGCCATGTCTACATGAGTGGTGGATTGCACAGTTGTTACTGTGCAGTCATTTAGTACTTGCATGGCATTACTGTGCAGTACCATCACTGCACAGTTTTTTTTTCAGACATTACTGTACAGTAGCTCATTACTACTGCACAGTATCATCACTGCATGGTTAGTTCTTCCAACTCTAGTGCATGGTAGCAACAAGCAACTGCTCAGTACCTCATTGCTACTGCATAGTAGCCTATCATGTAAACATCCCCAGTGAGTCCAAGAATTTCATACACTTCACAGAAGCAGTCAAGGGTGACCTGGAGCTCTTCAATTAAATGGGCACAAATAACACAACTGTCAGCTATCTGTAATATCTCACACATTGTCAAATATGCGAATGATTATTTTCTTCCTCTGTGCATCTTCATCACGATACCAGTAAAACTAAGTGACAACTTAGCTGAAAGCTAACTCTTGATACCAGCTTTGGATAGATTTTACTGTGCCTTTAATAGCTATATTTTGACATTTGTTGCTACAATCTACTTATCACAAAAGCCACAGGTGTATTCTAATTCATCCCATAGCTTGTTTAAATCTTGTAAATAGACTTGGTTGGAAAGAGCTTTCTCCTCCCATAGGGGAATTACTTTTTTCTTTTTTTCCTTTTTGTTTGGAAAAAGAAAAGGAAAAAAAGAAAAAGGAAATTGAGATTATTTGATCAGGATATGCTGCCACCACAACTTCTGTGACTTGCAGTTTAGGTACCTCATGTTTCCATCCTCTTCTATAGGATAAACTCCCTTCGTGGACTATACCTCTTATGACCCACGAAGGTCTCCGCTCCTGATGAGAAAAAGCAGTGCATCCTGGAAACCCAGATCATTGTGCCTCATGAGATGTTACCTGCCTGTTCAATGAACCTGTTCTTGGGGACAGCATAAGACATTTGAACTGAAAAGAAATCACAGAAGGCACAGCATAAGTACATCTACAACAAAAACTTTCTTTCTTGTTGCCTGTTTATAGTTTGACAGAAACAAAGCAAAACAAAGATGATTTATATGCCAACTTCAGTCCCTCAAATAAAACAGCTTCACAGCTTTGCTATGTCCTTATGAATTCAGTTATGAAGAGTCTGCCTAATTGGGCTGTGAGAATGGTGGGCTTCAAAGTTGCTATTCCTTGAAAAATAATTTTCTCATTTGATTTCAGTTAGTATTATATTTGTCTGATGGTTAAATGAACCTTGTTTTGTTTTGCTGGTCTTTAAAAAGACATTTGGTTTTCCAGCCCTCTTCTGTGTAAACTACACATATTCTGTTTCAACTCTTAACCTACAATATGATCCTGAAATGGCAATTGAAGCTGTAAGCAAAAACTCTCACAATATTCACTAGAACACTAATTCTTATAAACATCCCAGCCTTCCACAAGAAATCCTGCGATTAAAAGCTCTCACACACTAATGTTTGCAAATAAGTGAATGCAGAGAACTGCGAGTACCACAGAAGTGAAAGAGTAAGTTTTATTCACAAAAATATTCACAGATATTTTTGGCTGTGTTTAACCCATCTGTCATCAGCACTTTAGTATTCTGATGAGACACATTTTGGAACTTCAAATAAATTAGATAAAATAGAGAGACAGTTAGATTATTCATTGCGACTCAAACATGACGAGAGATCGCTTGCAAGCCTCTCAATTTTGATTTTCCTAAAAAGGAAGATATGCTGTTGTGGATCAGTGGATAAAATCCTTATCTGTCACATGGGAAACCTGGGTTCAATTCCCAGACTCAAGTTTGATTCCTGGATGTGTATATAACTACAGCCACTGAGGTGCTGAATGTCTAGATGTGGCCTGGCCTTTGAATTCTGTTTCAATGATCTAAAGAGGGGATGGAAGATCTACGTGGTTTCCACTCCTGTTTAGGCATACCTGTTGAAAGTCCTGGTGATCCGGAAGGATCGATGGCTGCCTATGACTAAACAAGTTCAAAAAACAAATTAAGGTGTCCTCCCATTTGAGTACTAACAAAGTCTGATTCTGACTATTTTGAGATATTAAGTAAGGTGAGGACATTAATGGTTGTAGTCTATTGGCCTCCAGTTAAAAGAAGGTGCTTTTTTTGCTAAAGGACAATGGAAGACAACTATGCTATCTCACAAAACAATGTTGAGGTTTCAGATTTGTTTTCACTCCACATGGGGGGGGGGGCAGAAATTTCTTTAAAAGATCTTTCAAATTTTTGTGATGAGAGATCCAGTTACCCAATTGTATGATAGTAATGATGCTCACAGGAAAGGTGTGAGGTAGGAGATTCAGACTCAAGTCCTGAATCAGGCAGAAAAGTGACCTGAACTACAGTCTCCCACATGCTGGGTGAATACCTTTAAAAAAAATTCTGTTTTGGTCTTAAGAGCCTTTGCCAATTAATTTTTCTTCAACACCAATACATTTTTAGAAATGTTTTGATGAATTTTCATGTTCCAATGAAGAAAGATTATCTTTAACTAGTGCTAAAAACAAATAGGTTCCAGCTATTTCATTATAAAACTTTAATGGAGACAAGGCATTGTAGTTTAACCATAAAGTAAATTAGGTGAGCTCAGCCACAGCCCAGGGGTGGGACGTATAGTTTTTGTCATAGCTGTTTTGTAGTAAAAAAGTAGCGGGGGCATATCTATTAAAATTTACAGCAAAGTAACTATCACATATTTGTTAAGATGCTATCAAAAACATGCCTATTTGGCAGTGAAGCCGAACATAATATGGATTGAAGTGTGACAGCTGTTAGAAGTATAAATATAATATCAGGCATAAGATTTAATGTACAAGCATTATATGATAATAGGTACTTGAAGTAATAGGAAAATTCAGCTTTAGTAATATGCAGCATATTCAATTGCAGAGTCTGTGCTATTAAAGTGTTGTGGTTTCTAAATGGCCTTAAATCCATGGGAGCCCTTTAGTGGACTCCTAGCATCAAGCTTTTATTCAGCAATGTTATCTCGGTAGTAGGGCTGTGCGAAGCTTCAGTAGCCAATTTGATTCAGAGGAGCTTCGGCCCGATTTGGCGGCCAAATCTACAAATCCAAATTGAATCAGAAGACCCATTAATCTCTCTGAAAGGAATCGAAAGCCTCTGAATTGATTCAGAAAGATTTGCCCATAGACTGTATAGGCAGGCACTAGGCTGTGGTGGCAGGAGCAGCAGGGGGAGCAGCCGGCAGCCCTGGAAGAAGCCACAGCTCATCCAGCTGCCCCCTTGGCTGCCCTGCCCCCTACCCCCCAATCAGGGCAAGACAGGCAGTGCTGGCAGCCTGGGAGAAGCTGCGGGGGCTGGGGGGAATAATTGGGGAGCTGGGGAATCAAACTAGGACCTGGGGGAAAGATTGGGGGCTGGGGGAATAAACAGGGACTTCTCACCAGATCGTGGTTCAATCCCCCACTCCCAATCCTTCCTGCAGCTTCTCCCAGGGTTGCCAGCACTGCCTGTGTCACCCTGGTGGTGGGGGGCAGCAGGGGAAGCTGCTGGCTCAAGCTGGGTTCATCTGGCTGATCCCCGAGCAAATACTTTCCACTTTGCACAGGCCTACTCACTAGCATGCCTGAAATGGCTTTCTCTGAATCCATCTTTGAAAAATGTGTAACTTCTGATAAATCTTATGAATATATACAAATACCTCTAAGCCCAACCTTGTTCTTGGGAGGCTAGTGATGATGACTACACACTGCTCATACTCAATGTATTCAAGACAGTGGGGACCAACCTTTTTGGCAGGTGTGCCACAAATCAGCTGTGCATTTTCCCTAAATGTCAACCCAATCCCATTGTCCTGTCTTAGCTGCTGGTCTACTTTCTGATCCTTGCCATATCTGCCACTGTGCTGGCTCTGTACCCTCCTGGATCTGCTGTGTGCCACCTACAGAGGCTGACTGCAGCACTTATAGCAGCTGTGCCACA
This sequence comes from Alligator sinensis, assembly GCF_000455745.1. NCBI lineage: Eukaryota > Metazoa > Chordata > Crocodylia > Alligatoridae > Alligator > Alligator sinensis. The sequence continues at coordinate 637,911 of NW_005842227.1, forward strand.
GGTTGGCGACCCCTAGGTTAAGAAGTGTATTAGATCAGGTATCTGAATCTAAGCAATGAAGCCCATTGAATATCCAGAGGTGGTAGTATGTCCAAGTCTATGACAATGCCAAAAGTTAGTAAACCTCACAAATAAAATGTTTGGAAATGTCAATATTAAGTGCAAACAACATTTTGTTTTATAGATGGAAAAAATCTCTTGTACAAACGCTACATGTTTTCTTCTCCATGAGGGATAGTGCTTTTTTTCTGAAGGGTTGATGTACATGTTTCTGAAGGGTGCAGTTTTGGAGAGAGAAATTTGAGAAAACTGAAATGAATTACAGTACAAAGGAAAAAGTTAAATAATTGGGGAACTATTCCCATGCAAGCTG
>NW_005842227.1:638314-646686 GCF_000455745.1 Alligator sinensis
CAAATGTGCTGTATGTATACTCGAGTTGTTTTCTTTTTTTTGTTTTTATAATTATCCTTGTGCAGTATGAGCTGTCAAGGTAGCCACTCAATAAAAAACACCTGCAGCAAAGTCTTTACTACTGACTCATTCGATTTTTCCAGAATTTTAAATGCCCCAAGATGTGTTTTTCACATAGAGTCTTGGCCTCTCCTTTTAAAGATCATTTGCATGCCTTCTAAGAATTGCTGAATTGTTTATCGATCTCTTTACTCGTTTTTTTTTCACTTTGTGATCATTATAGAAGGATACTGTCTGAAAGTAAAAAATGCCCAAACCATCAATATATACCCATGAATGCATTAAGAGGAAATGGTAGGAAAAGATGCTAAAGACATTTACCATTTTTACACTTGAATCCAGACTATCTAGTTTCAGTAACGCTATCTGCTCAACAGACCAACTTAAATACTTATAAGAATGCCACCCACGTATTGAAGAGAACTGATAATTATATTTGTAGTCATGAACTCAAAGGATAATTTTTTAAAATGCATACTTTTTAGGGAAAAAAATAGTTGGCCTGCTCTGTATGTCATTGTCAAACTGATCCACTTATCTATAGGAGTTCACTCAACAGTTCATAGAACTGATATAATATCATCCTGCCATGTGAAGTTCATGCAGGGCATACTATTGCAGCTATAAATCTAAAGGACAACTCATATGGTGACTGGTTCTCCTTGAGTAACTCTACAGTAAGTTCACATTGTGTTCAATAAGCTTCTTGCCTGAAAGCTTATGTACTGTATAATGGGATTTTTTTTTCTAGCAAAAGTAAAGGGCATGATTCTGGCTATTCTTGCATTCAAAAAAGAGTACAATACAAGATGTCCCATCCAGCTCTTGATCTATGGGTTAAGACAATCACAGTTCCTACCACAGCAAGAGTAAGATATGTGTGGAAAGAAGTAGAGGGGGCGAAAGAAGAATTAGCCACATATTTGATTAGGTACACAAGATGAAATAAATAGGAAAACTCCCATTTAGTTTAATGGAACTAGGAATTCACCCCATGAACAGTGAATGTTTGGGTAGAATGGGGCCAGGTCTCAGTCCCCTGCATTCCATACTGGGTGGTGGGAGGAGGGACAGTACAATGTGGAAGGTATCTTGGACCCCTTTAAAAAAATACAGTAGCTATCACCTCCTTCATGAGATCCCCTCATTTTATTCTTCCTTTCTCAGAAAAAGGTTAGGAACTGTCTTCATCATGGCATTCAGCAGCAACCTTTATTATGCAGCTCTGACTTTTAAAACATGAGGCAGAACTATGGTTTCTGTGTATTAAGATTTCTTCGCATCATTTCATGAACACTTCACTAGGTTTTACACTTCGTGTAAATGTACTCACATTTTTCCCCTCAAGGTCCAAAAAAAAGGATTCCAATAGTGGAATTTAACTATTTGTAGCCAGTGCTCATCCCCGGGGTGGTTGTGATGCCCCCTGGTGGCCATTCAGTCTTTGTCAATTCGGCTCCCCTTGGGGCCCTCTCCCCTTTGTTTGCCCTCTATACTTTGATGCTGTTAATGTTTGAATAAAAGGGAGGGCTGCCCAAGCCTGGACTTACTTTTAGGACCACAAGTGTTCATGGTTATTGCCTTAAGGGCTACGCCTGTGGGCTCCATCCTCCCTAATAACCTGTGAGGACTGGGAGTGGGTATCTGCTAGCTTACATCCTTCATGGGCTACAGGTTCTGAGACCCGGTCTCTACCTCTCCTGGGCTCCACACTTCTGGGCTCTCTAGCCCTGCTGACACATCATCCTTTCTATGGGCTTGGGACTTTTGGCCCAACACTCTGCCCCCCCTGGCAGACCCCAGGCACTGGAGCTTCTCTAAGTGCACCACAGTCTTCCTTAGGCACCAGACCCTGGTCTCCACCAGGCCGTGGACTTTCACATTCTCATTCCCTCCTAGGCACCAGATCCTCCTGGTCCCTCCTGGGCATCAGGCACTCTCCCGAAGTGCCTAGTCCTTCCTGGGCTCAAGATCTCTCTCTCTCTTTGGGCCCCAGGTCTATTTGTTCCAAGCCCTGGTCTGTTCTAAGGTTTAATGCTGCTTAGCTCAGCTCAGCTGTTATCTCAGGAGCCCTCCTACCAGAAGCTCCTCTCACAGTGGCACTCAAGGCTAGACTGCCTGACCAGCTCAAGCCCTGGGCTTATGTGCCTCAAGCCTAGCCCCCTTCTGGTCAGCTGACTCCCCAATCAGTGCCTCTCACCATTTTCAGGCTTCTTTTCAAGATGCCCCTCTCAAAAAGTGACAGGTACCCAAGTGCCCTGTCCTACCATTCCAAATAGTTTGTTTAAAATGTTCCTGTTTTCTCAAGTAATTATTTATATTTGTCCAAGGTATTTAACAAATATAAGGAATACTGTCAATCTGGAAGCCAAATGTATTCATTTAACTTTAGTAAATGAATGGCACGTCTACATTCCACATAGTATACTTGAAAATGCAAATATAAACCTAAACATCAATTTTAGGCCTGTAAGAGATGTGTAAGGTTTTTTACCATGGCTGAATACGAGACATGTGGGGAGGCTGGGGGAGTTTAGATTGCATCAAAGAAGGCCGCCTGATCTAACTTGGTTCACCCAGGTGCATACCTTACACAAGTTACGTTGATTTGAGTATGAACTGTACAGAAGTTCAGGACAGTAAGATAGGTCTCAAAATAAATGATTCAAGTTAATTGTAGCTCCGGGTCTGATGAAACTGACTTAACTGAACTTCCATACAATTCCCAGCACAGCTGCTGGCCCCTTGGGCTGTGCTTTTCCTACCTACTCCCTGACACCACGCTATTTTTAGCTCGCCAGTCCCTTCCCCAACCCCAGATATACTACCCCCTCCCCTGCAAGCTAGCCAGGCTCTCCCCAGCCTGCCAACACCTCCATCCTGCAAGCCACTTCCAGTGCCACTTTGGCAGCATTTTCCAATGTGGGGAGCTGAGAAAGTGAGTCAGGGTGGGAAGAAAGGTGGAAGGGGTGGGGAGGGGTAGGTTTGTCAGAGAGGATTGTTTGTCTGGTGGTGGGGAGACTAAAAATAGCTCCTCATCTAGGGGGTAGGGAAGAGAGCCCCCTGAGCCCCCTGAGCCCTCTGTGGACCCTGGGAGGCCCCCTGATCCCACCAAACTCTCCCAAACCCCAGTAACCCCCACTGCAGACTTTGCCTGCCCGCCTGATCCCCAAGCCCCCTGATCCCCTCTCCCAGAGCCTGCTTGCCTTCCACCATTTCCCCCAACCTCTCCCACTAGCAAACCCTCTCCCCAACCCCCCACCCCCATCCTGACTTACCTTAGATTGGGTGGCTATTTTTAATGTGATTTAACCTTCCCCTAAACCACTTGAATATCTGCATATGTGTGACTTTCATCATCTGTGTTCTACATGAAATGCATATACCACTACCGTTTCCTAATTTTGCCTGGGAGGAGGTATTCAAGTGTACATGTTGAAGAGGCCAGTTAGGATGGGATTAGGGCAACTAAATAGATAAATTCAAAATGGATAAAATACCTAAAAGAGCCTTCAGATACAAGTTCACTAAAGAAGTGCATTGCAAAGGACCACTTACCGATGCTGTTTTGAGTCATTACCTGAATGAACTGTGTGACTCTAAATAGAATAATAATGCTCAAAACAACTGTTATAAAGTAGACTGAGATGTACACATGAAAATATGATAATCTTGCTAAATATTTAATAGGATATTAATATAATATTTAATTTGACCTCTGGGATAAGAATTATACCTGAGTTATCATAAAGTCTCGCTTACCAGAACCAAAATCTTAGCTGGGTCTTTTGCGCACTTGTACAATAACATAAAAAGTCACAGTTTCAAAGCTGCATGAGTAAAATTAGGTGACTGGAACCCTAGTGAGGCATCACAATTTGAGTGAACCAAACAAAAATGCTGAACTAAATCAGCTGCCACTGAAGGAGGTGAGGGGAGGAGGGTAAAAAAAGCTTGAACATTTTTTCCACAAATAATGCAAACAATCTGTGCTAGTAACTTAAAATAATATGGGATTATTTTTTAAATAAATTTTGAACTATGAGCTTCCTATGTTGTATACTCGCAGGTTGCTGGTCTAAATAACATTTCTCTGTGAACCTCCTTAGTACCACACGAAGTAGGGAAGAAAGCTCACACTGGTACATTTTAAAAATATAGTTTATATTTTGGTTACAATAAAATAAGCAAGAATAGCTAGTTTTTACTGACCTGATCAACGTATCTAAATATGGGAACACACACTTACGCATCTAAACAAGTGTTATATAATTCTTGCCCTTGGAGCAGACAGCTTTCCAAAAATATGGTTTAAGACAATCCATAGTAGCATCTTTCATACCATCTATTATGTCCTCAATTATGATGAAAATATCATGTGAGTTTAGGTAAGAGCACAAATGTTAAATACTTTTTTTACATCCACTGGCACAAAGTACACTGAAGAAAGATGATACCTAGCCTCTTGGCACTTTATTGGCTGAGCAGTCAGTCAGAGTTAAATTCTTTCCTGAGATATAGACAAATAATTCTGAGTAAATAAGGTGGGAACTGTAAATATGCCCAAGTACAAGATTTCATCCATGGAAGCTTCTCCTGTAGCCAGAGTTAGATAAGAAGCAGCAAAAGAAACAGAGTCACTTGTGTTATTCCCTTGTACATCAGCAAACACATTAAAAATCTATGTACAGATATGATTGTACCCTGGGTACACCAAGGGTGTGCCCTCCCAGCCAAATGGAGAGGAAGTGGTGACAGGCTAGGGTGCTGAGGGAGGGACGTCACCACCCTACATATGGATCCCTCCATTTCCCTAGAGAGACAACTCCATGAGTGTACACAACTATATACAATTTGATTATTACGATTATAATTAAAACATTTACATGCCAGAAATAATTGAATATTTCATATTACACAATAACTTTCATAATCTCCAAGTCAAGAAATGAGTTACCCGACCCAATTAATCCAATAATATTCACCCCCGTGGGTAAAACTCAGTACTTAAAAAAATGTACACAACTGGCCCAAAGATTTCTTCAACCTCTCAAACCCATCAACATCATGATTAACAACACTAAAATAGTAAGAACAACATTATTTATAAAATATAAAGCACAACATAAATTCAGAACCTCAAACACATAGAAGTCTAATTATGAATTTGTTCCCTGGGCCTGGAGAACTGGGGTCCCCTCACCCACTCCCAACAGGGTCTCACTGGGAGGGGTCTTCCACCCAGCTTTAGTGAGGCCACTCCTAATACCTCCCCTCCTTTTCAGGGCGCCAGTGCTCCAATAACTCATGGCCCTTCTGATGGTCCAGTTTGTCCCAGCATGATGCTCCCTGCCAGGGTCTCTTCTCCCACGCTGCCTCTGGACTCCCCTTGTGGCCTGGTGCCCCTGGCCTGGGCACCCAAGCTTTGCAATGTCGCCTGCTTTGGTCCTCACAGCCCTCTGCATATTTGCTTGCACTGCTCTATGCCCCCCTCTGAGCACCAAGGGCTAGCTGCTTCACCTAGTGGGGTTGCTGGGCTCCCAACCACCTGCCTCACACTAGGGAAGCCTTCCCCATTCTCTGTGCCCAGCTCAGAATTGGGACTCTTTCAGCTCGCTGGGGCCCTATGCGGGGCTCTGGCCTTCCAGTCTTACACCAGGTGGCTAACCTGAGCAGCCTTTCGCTGCTCACTGCTCCTGGATCTTTTGCCCAGGTCCTGTACAGAGTGGTTGCCAGCCACTTGCCCGGGTCTGTAAGCTCGAGTTGCCTTGCTGCACTCCTAGGGTCCAGACTCTGTGCATCGAACTACACTCTGTGACGAGGCCAATGGTCTCACACCCTCCCAGGTGCAGCGGGTCCATGCACCGTGATGAGCCTGAGGGTCTCCTCCCATGGAGCTTTAGGAGCCTGGGGCTATTCCTTGCTCAGGCAGCTCATCCCCAGCTTTTGTCACTCACTCTTACTTCTTTGGCTTCCCAGTTGCATCTCCCCACGTGCCGGGCATGCTGCTCCTTTTATACACTTCAGGAGCTCCATCCCCAAAGTTCTCCAGACCTGGCAGGGCACAGTCTTGAACCAGGTCCAGACTGCTCCTTGCCCACCTCCATTCGGAGAAAGTGTGTGGCCTTGCTTACCCTGGCTTGCTCTTGATTGGTGGATGGGCTCCACCAATTGAAATTGCAGAATCTTGAGCCCAGGACTCATCCAGTGCTCAAAAGCAAGTCTGATACATGGTATATCCTAAAATGCAGTTTCAGAATGGGGAAGGAAGATTGCTCAATCTTATTTCACATAACTTAAGTCTGCATGGGGAGAAGCACAGGATCTCAAAAACTTGCAGTCACATATTCATGCCCTATGACATTTCCAGCACTGGCACTTACTCTTTGGGAAGGTGAACAGTTAACAATGAACACTATTTAAATTCCAGAGTCACAATTCAGAATCAGCAAAAATAATCTTTTATTATTATACATGAGAAACATTTTTACTGGTGGTTATCCTAGGCCTAAATTCAAAATACCCAAGTTAGTTCACAGGAAAAAGGGAAATTTAGCACAAGGGAGGCTACCTTTAAATTAGCTATTTTTTTATTTCCATATTTATTTCTATACTGAAACATTCATGGAAAGAAAATACACGTGCTTACTAAAGAATAATTGTCCTTGCTTATGCATTAGTTGAAAAGTGTTGAGTCTTTAATGAAAGCATTATGCTTAAATCAAGGTTGATCAGCATGCTTAGCGGCAGGTGACAGGAGCATGGAAGAAATGTGATGTTATATACAAAAGCTGAAGGACAGAAGGAATCAAGAGACCATTTGAGACATATATGCCCCAATTGTTTGTTTTATTATACTCCCTGTTATCTTTTCTGGCTGGCCTATTCTTCCTATTCTTCCAAAGTTTCCATTGGTCTCAGAGCTGAAACATCTGAGAAGCCATAAGTGGCATATTGTGTGAATTCAGCAGAAGAGATGCATGAAGCTGACAGTCTGCATTCATACAGAGGTGACTCTGCAAACCAATGAGAACTATGCAGACTTCAATGGAACAATAATATATTATTCCAGCCAAAAAATTGCATTGAAAATCATTAAGACACTGCAGCCAAGGACCCACCTATCAGCAGTATCCTTGGTATCCCAGGCTAATATAGGAACAGTTACATTGGCTTCTAAAAACTACCAAAAATGACTGCACTAAAGCGTTTTAGAAACAAAATTTATATTGATAACAAGGACATGTAAGTGCCATTTTGTACTTGTAGGCATTTATAATTCACATCATATCTGCTGAGTACACAGAACATAAGTTGCTGCCTTACTGTGATCTTTATTATTTTAAATTTAAGATTATTTATTATTTATAGTTCCGTTTATACCACATGAATGTGTGGCATTATCATCTATGCCTGAGTATAGACAACAACCCATAAAAACAATCTCCAAATAAATAGTGCAGTTGACAGCTAAATTATGGAAAAAAGTGAGCAATGGAAATTTTGGAATGTCTTTAGTGCTGCATTTTACAACCATACATGTTGTTTATCTTGTTTTTCAGTGTCAGCTGAAAATGTTTCTTCCTTGGAAATGGTACTCATGACAACAGACAATGCTTGAAAAAGTAGTGTCTCTTTTTCTGCTGAGCTTCAGGAGTTGAAAATCATTATGAAAATATTAAATATTGAAAAAGATAAGTACAGAGGGGAAGTAGGAAACATCTCCAAGTTCTGCAATAGAGCTTTGTGACAAGAAGATTTACAGGGAAGGGTTTCATGTAAGGTTCTGGTTGGAAGACAGAAGAGAGCAATATTTAGAATATGACTGAAGAAAGTCATCTTCAGCATCTTTCAGGATGAGAAGTAGTGATTTGATTTGTAAATGAACGGGATAGGGCTGCTATATGTGCTTCTCAATGCATCTTTCCTGACGCATGACCTCAGGGTGACATTTTAACTTATGAAAAAAAAGAAGCCATGTTACTGAGATAAAGAACGTATACCTACTTTTTATAGAAAGGATTGAAGGCTCTCTCATTCTGGGAGGTAATCCCACTCTCAGATGTGAAGCAGCTGTATGACTTAAATCAATGGTTTTCAACCTTTTTTCATCTGTAGATCTTTAAAAAAATAAATGGAGGTGGAGACCTCCTTGGAAATTTCAAATGGAGGTGTGGACCCTTTTGAATTGTAAGTATGGGTATTCACATACTTTTGATTGATCATAGTCATATTTTGCAGATGCCTTCGAAATAGTTTGCACACCCCCACAGGTCTGCAGACCACAGGCTAAAAACCACTTAAACTGGGGA
>NW_005842227.1:646696-650545 GCF_000455745.1 Alligator sinensis
ACTGTTTGCCAAATGGTATTTTTTATCTGTATGTTATTTGCTGTTCTTGAACACACAGGCTAGGGACAGACATTACACATAAACTGGTTTGAGTGATCAGAAACTGGTTTAAACCTGTAACAGAACAGGTGTTCAGTGCACATAAACCAGTTGGAAAATGGCTGAAACCAGTTTGAGATAAACCTGTTTGAATGTACTTATCAGACTTAACTGATTTGGCTCAAACCAGTTTATGCAATGTCTGTCCCAGACCCCTTGCTGGTTTAAGTTAAACAAGAGTCTCCCAGCATCCCAGCATGCTCTCTGGGATGGGTGGGGCTCTCTGCTTCACAGCAGGGCTGCTCCCACTCCGCTGCTCTCTGGCTGCAGCACCAGCAGAGACTTGCAAGCTGCTGCCCCCACCCTCCCCATCACCACTCCCTGCTAAGCAGGAATTCTCTGTCCCATGTGTTCCTTTGTGGGAGCTCCAGCAGAGACTGCAGGCATCTGCCTGTCTTCTCCCTGCTAAACAGGGATTATTCCCCCCACCCTTCTGCCTTATCTCCCACTCCGCTGCTCTCTGGCTGCAGCACCAGCAGAGACTTGCAAGCTGCTGCCCCCACCCTCCCCATCACCACTCCCTGCTAAGCAGGAATTCTCTGTCCCATGTGTTCCTTTGTGGGAGCTCCAGCAGAGACTGCAGGCATCTGCCTGTCTTCTCCCTGCTAAACAGGGATTATTCCCCCCACCCTTCTGCCTTATACCTCTCAGTATTAGCTAGCAGACCACATGCTGGCAACAGTCCATGCTGTGGGAGACAACAAAGGCAGACAGGCTTTTTGGAGCTAATCAACTTGGTAATGTCCTTCCTTGGAAAAGCTGTTTAACAAGAGCTTGAACTAATGGAAAGAGGCTTTATTTTCTTAATAGGTTGATAAACACTGAGTTAGGGGTGATCAACATTCCCTGCTGGGCTGCTCAGGATGGTGGGGGGGACATCCTGCTGGGGTCCCAGCTGAGCACTGTGGAAGGGAAGGGAGGGCTGCTCTAGCATCCCCAGCTTCTAGTCTGAGCCACTGCAGGCATGTGCCTGAATTTTTCAGTCCAGAGGGGACATCTGTGTGGTTACAAACTACTTCAGCCTAGCCAGGTTAGACTAAGCTGCAAAGATTGAATCAATTCAGGCTCAGGCTTTTTGAGTGTCTGTCCTTAGCCTCAGAATTCATATGTACCTACAATTAAGGGAAAAACTGACTAAACAAATTTTGTTTCATCCAAAAATAGTCTACTTTAAGAGATGTACATTTTGAGTTTAGCAAATAAAAGGAAAGGGCAGGGACAGAAAAGAATGGAGGAGGGAAGTGGGAGAAACAAAAGAAAAAGAGAGAGATAAAAAAGAAAAGGTAGCAAATAAAACATGTAAGGAGAACAAGCAGGAGGGAAAGCCCATTGTTATGAACCCAAATTACATAGTCGTCTTTCAATTTGCAGCCTTTATATGCCACTTATGAGAGAGGCAACTTGGCAGAGGAACCAGAAACACCGTTGCGCAGTTGCAGTTGTTGATCAACACAAAAAAAATCTTACACAGATTAAATTGCCCTGGGCTGTTATAAAGCTCTTCTCAGTCTGGCATTGGCATTAACAAAATTTACGCATCTCTTTCTACATGACACATATCTATCACTGCGAGAGAATTCAAGACTTGGTTATTATCTGAAGGAAAATTCCTGAAACAAAGGGTCTGACGCAGTGCCAGGATTTTCCTCCTACAAGGCTGCCTTACACATGTACTTTAGTTTGCAAACCCAGGCTCCAATCATCTTCATGATCATTCACTAAGTTTGAGAAAACAGTTAATAAAAGTGGGCAGATCTGTATGTGACAGGCTAGCTGGTAGTGATTTAGCCCAGGGGTTTTGAAAGGGTAAAAGATGATTGGAGGGCTTGGGATTCCCTTTCCTCACCAATCAGGCCCCAGAGACTCACCCTCCATGTCCCCTGATTGACCCTTTGGGTCACCTGGAGGGGGATAAAAGGGGCAGTGCAGCTGACTCAGAGGATACCAGTGAGGGACCACAAAGAAGGAGTTTCAAAGAGCTGGCGAGAGCTGGGCCAGTGGGTCAGGAGAAGTTGCCCCAGAAGCACCTGAAGGAGTGGGGCCTGCAGGCAGCAGTTGGACCTTCAGCAGCACAGTGTGTGGCTGGCAGGAGAGGCTCCCCGTTGGGCTCCAGGATCCCCTATGAGGGGCTGCAGCCAGCAGGAGTTTCCCCAACTCCAGCAAGGATCTGAGCAGTGACCTGAGAGGTTCCCAGCTCAGCTTCCAGCTCCTCCAGTAAGAGGCCAGGAAGATCGATGTAAGGCCGGGGCTCCTGGACAGTCAAGACCCCTAGCAGCCTAGCACAGTACCAGCACTGGTGGCTGTTTGGTAGACTTTCTGCCTACCACATGGGAGATCTGAATTCAAGTCCCAGCTGGCATGACTTGGGGTGAGTGAAGTAACAGGGAGAAATTTTTGTTGCAGTAGAAAGGGGTCATTGTGTCCCCCCCCCCCCCCCCCCCCCCCCAGGTACCTAGGTCCTATATTCCTTGTTATTTGACATTTTGTATTTTGTGCCTTTTATATTTCACCAACCAGTACTGTTTGTTCTGCTGTTTGTGTTTTATATTTTGTTAACCCTGTCTTTTGTCTGTGACTGTAAGTGTCTAACCTTTGTTGCAGCCTGCCCCCTTGGGGCATTGTAGTGTCCCCTATACCCCCTGGTTTATATTGGTTATGTTCCCAGTACCATTCTCTCATTAAAAGGTATATGGTTAAGGCCCCATTGGTGGTCTGGCTCTGCTCTATAGGGGGAGGAGAGTCCCTACACCTTCCACAGTGCTTGTGTACCTGCTCTGATCCTTTCAATTGGAGAGGGGGTACCTCTTGGAGTACTGCCCGGGTTACATATATGTTCATTAATGTGCTGTAATTATGGCACGTTAAGTTAGTACCTGTAATAACAGGTATTAACCACTGTAATCCGTGCTACTGTGCAGTAGTGCTAGCACACACTTTGTTTATGACGCTAACAGGCAGTAGACTAATTCTACTATGCATTAGTATTGTTTCTGCCTCTCACACTAATGTGCAGTAGAATTAGTCTACTTCACATTTAGCATTTCCTGTAGATGTGCCCAGTGTGTATGAGATACTCGACAAACCTTGTTCCCTTCTGGAACAGTGCAGTGCTTGTGGGTTACTAATTTCCATATTCTATCATGCAGCTATGGTTCCTGGTCATTCAAGGTGGCCTGAGATATTCCATACATACATTTTTGCCTTAGGACTTGAGAAACTTGCATTCATTCTCCTATTCTGTCTCAGATTTCCTGTGTGACCTTAAGCAAGGTATGTAACCTCCACATGCTGCAGTTTACACCCTTTGTAAAACAGGGATCACATATTTCCCTCCCTTGTAGGAGTTTGGGAAGATAAATTCATTAAAGGCTGTGAGGTGCTCAGATAACACACTGCTGGGGGCTATAATCAAAATCTCGGATAGGTAGACAAAATCACAGCTTTTCACAGAAAAGGTTGAGCCACAATCTTGTCAGTCACTGATACAGCTTCAGACCATTCTGTAAAATAGTCGGACCTGTATATACCAATTTCTTTTTGCAGTTTTGGTTAGAAGTCCCAAAATATACAAGATTTAGGGTTAGGAATGGGAATTGGAGCTATTCCATCTTACACAAGGAATTTGCTTTGATTATACTGATTACAAGTGAACACTTAGTACTGAATATCAGAGGCCAGCTCAGAGCAGTGGAAATATTATTTCATCCTTGCATGACTCTTAATTATCCCCTCCTGGCTAGAGGTAGGGAA
>NW_005842227.1:650555-671408 GCF_000455745.1 Alligator sinensis
TTAAAGCCTTCTAGTCACAGTATAGGAGGTATTCCCAAAAGCTTCAAATCTTCATCCTGATCTCTTACATATTGGGTATGTCTACACATTCATGAATGTGCCTTAAATACTGTGCATTTTGTTTAGTACTTTCTTAATGAAAGACTAACTTAATGCTCAGTAACAAAAGCTACTGCGCAATAGCACTGATGCACAGTTATTTAGTGATGCCTACTGAACATTAGCCTAATAACACTGCACAGTAGGCTTTTAGCATGGTTTTTGCCATGGCATGCTACTCTGCAGAATTAGGCTAATGCACACTAAGCATCTCATATAGACATGCCCATCATCTGTGAACCACATCATTTGCCTGGTTGTTAATTCTCTATGTTTTCTATAGTCTTTCAACTACAGTGTGCCAATTAGACACAATAGAAAAGGTTGCTTGCTATAACCCCCTACCCCCCGCCCCCCAAGTAGAATCTGCTTGTCATTCCTGTGACTTGTGAGAGCATCTATTCTACAGAAGAAAGAAGGAAAACATGAAGGACCTTCATATATTGGCATTTTTCCAGGGATGCTGTTAGGTTGAATTGGAATACAATTTTTTATTCATTGTACATCATTAGCCGTTCTAAACTGAACTGTATTTCTCACTAGAGATGTCATGGAAAGCAATCTAACTTTTTAGTAAAGAGGATGAAGGAGAGACATTCATAATGGCTTTTTAAAAATTTGAATACTATTAACTGAAATGAGATAAAAGCATTAAGAAAGGATGAATGTAGTTGAATTTTGCACCAATTAAACCTATTACAAATCTCTTAATTAAAGGTTTAAACTGTGAAAGTAACAGAAAGCTTAAACTGCTGAACAGGTTCTGCATAAAATTTACCAGGAATCAATGTTGCACTTCATTAGATGATGCAAATTATAATTTGTCATAATCTAATACTATTAAAAAAAAAGTCTATGTGAAGCAAAAGAACTAACTGTCTTTAAAGGGATTTGCAGTAGTGGAAAGTTAAAGTACTCTCAGAAAATGTATGAAAATCCACCTCAGTCTCAATGAAAATAAACTCCAAAACAGAAGTGCTGTTGGAAAAAAAAAAAAAAAAGGTTTGAATCTATACATGTTTATCCTAGATTTCCCATGACCAAAGTTTCCAAGTGAATCCAAAGAAAGTTTTCAAGATCCAGTATCCCAAAGACCCTGCTGGGAAATCCATTGAACAAACAAGTGACAAATGACATGTGAAATTTTTACAATTCTTGCCTGCCAGAAGGTGGCTCCATGCATGCAGTTTATCACTGGAGGCAACTGTATAAGATGAATCCCTGATGGAAATTTGGTTCTTAGGGGCAAGGAACTTTTGAGAGTGTGGGTAACCTTTGAAAGGATTTATGGGAACAGAAACCCAGAATTTCTTAAAATTGTAGAGGGACCTTTTTTTTTGGCCTCTAACTCATGATCAAAAAATTTCTTTTCCCCTTATGATCCCAATCTGGTGTTTTCCTAAAAAGAGTGAAAATATCCAAAATAAAAGACCTTTTCTGGGTGCTTTGTGAATTTTGTGATCTCTTGGGAAGTGACCGTGCCTGACATTTTTATTAAGCAATTAGGTTCAACCTTCTGATTAAGTAGAGGAAAGACTTGTGGCAATTTCCCTTAGATTAATTCTATCGTTTTATGCTTTGAAGGGGTCATATTTATACTTTTGTGTATAAATATGACCCTGCCATGGGAGCAGATAAATAGTAATCCCTCTTTACCCAGACAGCTTTGCATCAAGGGAAAGATCGTGGGTGTGTGATCTCATCAAAACAGGGCCCAGTGAGGCAGAAAATATTTAAAGGGACAATTCTATCTGTGGCATATTAAAATCCTATTTTTGTTACAAAGTACTGTATTAAAGCATGTGCTTTTTAGTGCCAATTTAACTGTCCTGTAAAATAAAATTTCTCTTTCAACAAATACTGTTTAAAGTTCAAAGGGCATGCACCTACCATCTTGTTCACATCATTTATCAAAAGTGACATCGAGATAATCTATAATATAGAGATAACAAACACCACGAAGCTCACAGAGCATGTTGTTAATGATATCTCAACTGGTCAAAGGACAGAAAATAAGATCTTGACACATACATTAATGTTGAAGATTAGCAGTGAGTATTTGGACAAGAAACTGTTCAGCTCCAGAGCTGTGATAATGCATTGTTGTACCAGGTATTGCTGAACATGCAGATGTTTCAGAAAATGGTGAGGAGATGTGAAGGAATGATTAATACAAAGATGACCAGAACAAAGAACCTCTTCAGCTAGGTGACAGCTGGGCAATCAACAGGCCTTCCTCAACCTAAACTACCCAATAGAAATTCTGTTTCATAAAGTATGCTAATGATTGTGAAGACAGCAGAAGTGATGCCAAGAAGAGTGCATGTTGATATGCATGGCACAGAAGGCATTTCGTGAATGTGCCCTAATGCAGTAATTACTATACCATAAAAGACCAGTACTTCATTTAGTATCAATTTACCTAGCATAATGAAACTGAAACCATGAATGAAAACTCCAAATTAATTCAGGATTGAAGCTGTTCTTCTGAGGTTGAAAACCTTTCTTAGGTTATGATTTGGTACTGCAGCATTCCATAAATCATCATCTTCCTCCCACAAGTTTACCAAGACTCTCACCATCTTTTATTTATTTAATTTTAATATACAAGCATTGGGGCACTTTCACATAATTATCCCATTAACTCTTCCCATTTCTACTTCACCCCCTAATTACTTTAATTGTCACAGTTTGTGCACCTTTTTGTTTACTTTAATTGTTTTAAATTTCCAGAAGATGTGTCTGAGTCAAGTAAGCTTTAGTGCCATACCATATTATCATGCTGCTTCTCTTTCGCTTTTTGTTATTTTCTGTTTAGGGAGATGAATACCTTCCTGGGCTCCCATGCTATAGTTAAATTGTCTTAAGCTTATACTTCATTTTTTCTATCCCTCTTCTCCTTCCATTCCCATCTGAAGATTAGCATCAATGTTAGTCTTATCAGATATTCAAGTCAGTTATACTGTGTTCACCATTAGTAGCTCAGGTACATTTACTTTTTTTAATCCAAACATGTAATTTTGAAGTAAGTTCAAAGCAATTTCTGCATAGGTTGGATCTTGATCTGTTTCAAGAACAAAGTTAAGATACTGAGAATTATCTTTCTAAACTTCTCACCCTGACCTTACCTGCATATAGATTGATCAAATGTTAAGTTAGAATCAGAAAACTGGAGCTTGAAGGCCTCACAAGATCATCTGTTTCAATCCTCTGCTTGAGGCAGGATCACCTCTGTTGAAACCACTGCAGGCTTACTGCATTTACTTGAATCCAACATGAGGTTTGCCCTCTTGCCAGCCTTGGCTAATTTCAAGCATCCTAGGCCAAGGTGCAGAAGTATGGCTATGCCTAAAGCCCTGAAGCCTCTATCTGACCGACTGTAGCATGAACTTTTGCAGACAGGACAACTAGCTTGGTCAGGAAAGTAAAGGAAACAAGCAACATGCCTAACTAACCTAGTAATGGCATGCAATTAAACAAACCACAAGGCCTGAAGGGAGATATTATAAGGGAAGACCATACATTAACTAATTCCTAAACACACATGACTTGCTCTGGGTACACCCGGTTTAGGTAACTGAGGGATGGAGCTAAGCTAGGCAGCCTTATAAAAAGGGAGCCCCTAGTGAACCACAGGAGCAGGGAATAGAGGGCAGCAAACAGAGAAGGCAT
Organism: Alligator sinensis; assembly: GCF_000455745.1. NCBI lineage: Eukaryota > Metazoa > Chordata > Crocodylia > Alligatoridae > Alligator > Alligator sinensis. Next base: position 654,327 of record NW_005842227.1, read on the forward strand.
TTTCTTAGGGAATTTTCCATATGAGAGAACCAGGGATCAGGGAGCAGACTGTGTGTGTGGGTAGGAGTGCAGGCAAGGGCCCTTTTGTGGGTGCTTGGCATGTGCAGGTGCTTGTGGCATTTCTTTTCTTCCCCTCTTCTTTTTTTTTTAAAGCTTTACAGCATAGGTGTGCTGCAGGAAGCAAAGGAGGCACAAATGGAATCTGGCTGAGCTGTTGCAACCTGAGTGGGATGTGCCATGTTCATGTGCCTCCCAGAGGATCAGGAGCACTTCATCTGTACCAAGTGTACGTGGTGTCTTCTCTGGAGGAGAAGATACACAGATTAGAAGCGCAGTTATTTATGCTGGGTTGCATCTGGGACCAGGAAGATTCCTTGGACAAGAGTTATGAGAAGCTGGTACAGGAGCCAAAAGGCAATGGGGAGAAGTGGCAACATATGACTACTCAAATAAAAAAGTGCTCCCCAAATTGAAGAGGAATGGATTGGAGTTAGCAACTGTTTTCAAGCGCTCTGTGGTGGATCTGCTGAGGAACAAGCAGAGGAGAGGACATCTGTAGTCATGAGGTAGAGGAGACATCAGTCTAGACTGCAGGAAGTGCGAGGCCCTAAGGATAAGGGCTGCAGCACCATTGCACCAAGAAGGAAGGGAAGAGTGGTGGTGGTCGGTGACTCCCTTCTGCAGGGGGCAGAGGCACCAACTTGTTGTTCAGATTTCAGGGCCTCAGAGGTGATCTGCATGCCTGGAGCCCAAATTCAGGACATCACAGAGAGTCTGCTAAAGCTCATCAATCATTTGGACCACTACCCCTTCCTGCTTGTTTATGTAGGCACCAATGATACTGCTGGGAATGATGCTGACTAGATCAGAGGTGACTATGAGGCTCTTGGAAGATTAAGGGACTTGGAGCACAAGTGGTGTTCTCACCGATCCTTCCTGTAGAAGGCAGGGGTCGAGGCATTGTCCATCATATCCTGGAAGCGAATGTGTGGCTGAGATGGTGGTGTCCATGTGGTTTCAGCTTAGTCAACAATGGGCAGATGTTCTGGGAAGGAGGGCTGATATGAAGAGATGGGACCCATCTTACAAGCAGAAAAGAACAGCTTCGGGTATCATCTGGCCAATTTAGTAAAGAGGGCTTTAAACTAGGTTCCACGGGGGATAGTGATCAAAAACCTCCAGCAATAGAGTACACAGTCCAGAGATGAAAGAAGCAACTCAACTCTGGGAAAGGAACAGAGCTACAGGACTACAACGGACACCGAAGGGAAGTGAGAAGGTCCAAATTCAAAATACATTCAATGCATGTATGCAAATGTGAGAAGTATGGGAAATAAAGAGGATGATCTGGAAGCTGAACCCTTTGAAAAGAACTATGTTTTGACTGGCATCACCAAGACCTAGTGGGACAGCTCTTATGACTGGAACATGAACATCAAGGGTTACACTCTGTTTTGGAAGGACAGGGCTGGGAGAAAAGGTGGTGATGTTACTTTTTGTGTCAGAAACACATACAGTTGTTCCCTGGTTCAGGAGATAGAAGACAGAACAGCAGAATGCATTTGGGTGAAGATGAAAGGTGAAAGATGCAGCACTGATATAATGATGGGGATTTATTATAGGCTACCTAATCAGGAGGAGAAGGTACATGAGGTACTTTTCAAGAAGGTGACAAATCTATCCAAAAAGCTATGGGATGATACTGATAGGAGACTTCCATTTTCTGGACATCTGCTGGGCAAACAATACACCCAAACATAAGATGTCATGCTGGTTCCTAACTTGTGTGGAGGACAACTTTCTTTTCAAAGAAAGTGGAGGATACAACTAGGAGATCATTTATCTTGGATCATGTTCTGATCAACAGGGAAAAACTGGTGGAGGATGAAAAGGTAATAGAATTCCAGATCCTGAGACAGGGAAAGCACAAGATCAGTAAAATTAGGATGCTACATTTCAAAAAGGCGTATTTCATCTGACTTAAGGAGCTTATAGGCCTGGTGTCATGGGAGGATAGAGTGAAGGATAAAGGAAATATCAAGAATCTGCAGGGCCAAAATCAGGAAGACAAAGATAAAGAATGAGCCACGCTTAGCAAGGGAGGTTAAGGACAATGAAAAGAGATTCTATAAGTATGCTGGCCAGGAAAGAAGGACCAAGGAAGTTATGGCTCCTTATTAACAAGCTAGGGGGAATTTGGTTGGGAATGAGGTTAGGCCTCACTGGTAGTACTGTGTATAGTTCAGAGCACCACATTTTAAGAAGGACAGGGAGAAGTTAGAGAGACTCCAGAAGTGGGCAACAAAAATGATAAAGGGCATATGAGGAGAGGCTGAAGGAGCTAGACATGTTCAGCTTGTGGCAATGGTTCTTAAGAGGGGACATGATATGAGTCTTCAGATACCTGAAGAACTACTACCATAAAGAGGAAAGCACCTTTTATCTCTTGCTGCAGAGGAGTAGGATGTGGACCAATGGCTTGAAGTTGCAGCAAAGTACGTTTAGACTGTATATCCAAAAAATGTCTTCACTGTGAGAATAGTGAGGCAGTGGAATAGACTGCCTATGGAAGTTGTGGACTCTCCATCACTGGAGGTGTTCAAGAAGAAACTGGACAATCACTGATTGGGGATGATTTAGGTGCAGCTATGCCTATTGCCCACCATGGGCATTTTCCATGCTTCTGGACTCTGCTGGTTGCTGCCCCCACTCCCCTCCCCCTTTTTCTGATATACATGTCAGGGTGTTTTTAAGCCTCTCTAGGGGCATTGGGTGTTGGCCACAGCTAAGTCTGGGGACTTCCAACTAGGGTGTGCTGATTCTCCTGCCAGGAGCAAAGCTGGAGGTTCCTGGCTAGAGGAGCCTCCAACTCACTGTCAGACTGACTGCCATATTTGGCATCAGGAAGCAATTTTACCCCACGGTCAGACTGGTATGGACTGTGTGGGTTTTTGCCTTCCTCTGTAGTGTGGGGTGTAGCCCTCTCTCCAGTACCTCTTGAGTGTATACTGGCATTGTATAGAAGCAGTGTATGGGCTGCTGTGATTCCTCTGCTTTAGCTGTGGCTGGTTAAGGTATCATGTCTATTTTGTGTCAGGGTTAAGGGCAGTCTTGTGTAGAGTTTAGATTATGGTTGTATGGGATGGTTTTGATAGGGAAGATCCTGCCTCAGGCAGGGGGTTGTACTAGATAACCTCTGGGGGTCCCTTCCAGCTCTACTTTTCAATGACTAAGAGATCTGGTTCTGCCCAGTGCCAAAAGTTTCAGTGAAACAAAAAAATTTAAAAAAAATCTGAGGTCATTTATAAATATGGATTATAGACTGGAGGGAAATTTGGAGAACTCAGCAATTCAAAAAGAACTACTACCAATCTGCATGCCACCCTCCTTGCACCTTTTGAGTCTCCTTGGTTGGGGGGAATCTATATTGTGCTGTCACAGGTAGCCAGACAGACTTTGGGATAAATGTGTTTTTGTGCTTTGAAGAACAAGCAAATAAAAGGCCAGGGTGTAGACCTGTTTCCATCTCTTTTACCAGTAGTCAAACCACAAGGTTATCTAAATAATGCCCCCCATACCCCTATCTAATATGGGGGAAAGCCCCTTACCTTTGATTCATGTAAAAGGCGGGGGGCGAGGGGCAGGAAGGAGGAGAAAAAGGGAAAGGGAGGTGGCTGCCATCATTCCAACTACCAGTGCATGGCTGGGTAAGGGCTGGAGTGACCAAGTGCTCTGGGCTGGAGTGGGGGAAAACTGAGTCTGGCGCCAGAGGATAAATGGGGGTGGTGGTGGCAGAGGTAGGGTAGTCAAAGATGGTGGGGCATAGGGGGCAGAGACTGCAGAAAGGGGCAGAGGGAAGGCCTAGTAGGTGTATGCAGTTGTGGGGGCATGATGTAGGGAGTCAAGGGCAGGGGTCAGGCCACTTGATTCTCATACCACCTGCTCTCCACCCCACCACCTTCTGCCCCTCTACTGCCTGCCTCCGTTCAGCCATGGTGGGGGATGAATTTAGGATAACCTTCCAAAAATTAGGTTCTATACATAGATAATTTATAACTTTGTTAGAAAATGTATAGAATGTGTAGAATCTAATTGTTCGGCCACCATCTTCAATTCAAAACCAGCAATTCAGGTAAATATAGTACATTTATCTAACCTGCACTTATAAATGTTTTAAGATAGAGATTCCACTACCTAGTCCAGTACTTAATTGCCTTCCAGTTGGAAAATGTTTTTTTTTTTTTAAATGACTGACCTAAAATTTCCCTTGATGCAGTTTAAGCCCATTTTCCCGTGACTGATCCCATGTGGATCCAGAAGAAGTTACCATGATAAACCTTGGTAAGATTTTGTTTCCTTGGATCTTGCTCAGCGTTATATACTCAGTGTCATATTTCTGATTAGGTGGTAAATAGTATATATCTACTAGAATCTTTTTACTCTCATGACAAAATCTGTGTGGATACAAATGCTAATTCATGGTTCTGCATTGAAGACTTTAGCTTACAGTGGAATCTATGAAGTCTTGTAATTAAACCGTTGCTTCCTAACTGGTCCTCCTCATTTAGTGTACTATTGACATTCTATCAAGTTTATGAAAACACTATTTTGGCAAAATTTTCTTGTATTGTAGGCATTGCTGTTCTCCTGTTTTTGCTTTTCAATCTTGACAATGTTTAACTTTTTATCCAATACCAATACCATTATTTTATCTAATGTTTATTTAAACGTTTTGGTTTCTATTTGAATATTAAGTATTAAAATATAAATCCAAAGACTAGACTCAGTATATTTTCCATCTGACTAAAGTTGATAGATACTAGAAATGTTATGGCAAGAGCTGTGTGAATACTGCAAAATGTTTCCTATAAACACAAATCCAAACACTCAGAATTTCAAGAACACTTGAATTCAAGAGTCCTGGTCATCTACTGAAGAAACAAAACAAAAAAAAAAAAATCACTGTTATATATGTTTCTAATTGAGGCTAAAAATACTTATGAAAAAAATATCATGTGTAAACTACAGAGAAAACATTTCTACACATTATTATTCATAGCAAATAATTAAAAACAAGAAACTTGAATCAGAGGCTCACAGGAAAGTAGGACTGGAAGTCACATCATGAGGTCATCTAGTCCAGACCTGTGCTCAAGGCACAATCATCCCTGACCTCAGTGAAGTGTCTGCCTAACCTGCGCGTGAAAATTTCCAGGGATGGAGATTGCAGGGCTTACGCACCCTGCAATGTCGTGTTACTAGAAATTGTAGAGAATAAGCAGCTCTCTCTCATACCATAAGTTATGGTATGCAACCTGCAGCCTGCAGACATGGGGCTACAGTGGCATTTGGTGGCAGGGAACACTTGCGTGGTTGCTCTTCCCTTGCCAACATGTGGCTTCCCCTATGGCCTGTCCACATACCTCTGACCCAGCATGGATCATGTGGTCCCCCAGCTGGAAGAGATTGCCTACCTCTGCCATAAATAATTATATTTTTGGGGAAAGGACTGGAAATCCCTTGTGTTATCCTCTCCTACAAGATTCCTTGGGGGAAAACCACTGAACTTTTTTTTCAGCAAAACAGAAATGGAATTATTGATATTCCAGAACTATTTATGTTTCCTCTTTGTTCTTGTTTAACATGTAACCATTTTTGTGGAATGGCTGAAGTGTGGTGGGGCTATTTGATAACACCCTGATATATACATTTATATATAGATGGCAGCTGCAAGTGTCATTTTAAAATTTTTGACTATGTAGTGGATGCCAAGTTGTGAGGTGTAGCTCATTATATTATTGAAATACTTCCTGCAATGCTGTAAACTTTGGGAATAAAGTTTACTATATGGCATTGAATGGGACCCCCAGAGGCACAGAGGCCTTGACAAATCCTTGTATTAAAAAAAGGCATGGGTTAGTGCAGCTATACTCTTTAAGACCTAAGGTTTTGGCAGACTGATGATGCTGCAAGGAACACAGACATAAGGTAATTGCTGTCTCCTCTTTTTTACATATATTAGCAATTACATGTTAAGTAATGTACCAGTGATAATCTGTCCTGTTCTGCAAGAGTTACTACAGCCATGCACTATCCTGTACAAGATTTAGAAAAAAAAAAAAGTTTTCCTGTATGCAAGTGTACTTTGCATTAAATAGAGATCTTTGTTCTTTCTCTCTGGTATATATGTTGTTTATAAATGTATTTCAGAGACCGTATGAGTGCCCATTAATGTTTAATATAATTATATTTCTTATTGTTAATTGCCAACATGGAGATTTTATAAAACATATTAAAGCATAGGAGTGTCATAAATAACATTTTTGTTATCTTGCCCATGACTTCACACAATCTGTGTTAGTTTTTAAAATTTAACATTTAGTAAGCATTAATTAAAGAAATAGCCTTTAGTTTTACTATAATTCCCTATCACTAAGTTTTAGAAAAAAAGCGTAATTCTTCTCCTGAGCAAAAAGTTCTTTTGTCTTCTCTCTCTTACATAAAAGGCCAAAAATTGTACTCCTCGTTTCCAAATGTCTTTTTTCCCTACCGTTCTCTCTTTCCATAAGGAAAAAATGCACCTCTAGAATTCTTGCATATTGCCAGCATTTTCCTTTAATCTGGTCTTCATTGTTAGACCTACATCTAGAATTTCTAGAATTGTTTCCAAACGTTTTAAGAGGTAATACCAAAAGGACTAAAAGTGCTGAAGAAAAAGTAGAACTTCCTGATATCTGATCTGGGGCAAAACTTATGCTGCCAAGTCTCTCTTTGAAATATTCTCTTCACATATCATATTCCAAAACTGATCTCAACATCACTCCATTTTATGTTCCTTCTACTTTCACCCCAGGGGAGTAGACCAACATAAATTTGTACTTTGCTTTCTGGTTCTTAAAGTCTACAGGTTGTGGGTCTTCCACAAGTGTGTCATCTCTGTCAGGAGACAAAAATAGCACACCTAGTGCAAATGTATGCACCTTCCCCCCTACATCTCCCCCTTGGACACAGCTCTTATAAAAGAGAGAACATAGGACTACAGGGAGTTTCCTGGTCCATCAAGTCCAATCCCCTCCACTCATAAGAAACTGCTTACTTAAGGATCCCCTAAATTCACTACATCAAAACAAGATAATAAGGCAGAAGAGCAAGAACATCAGGAACATCCTAAACCTCGCTAAGTACTACACCACTGTCAGTTCCCTACCATTAAAATGACAAAAAAAAAATAAAAATCTATCAATCAATTAGTACATGGTCAGAGGATCCTAGAAAAAGGACTGTAGTCCTTGCCTATTGTACTTCAGGTAAAAAAATTCTTCCTTCCCCTCCAAATTTGATCCCCACCCCAATCTTGTTCCTCTGGTCCTTCCTGACCAGAGGAACAAGACTTTAGCAAAAAAGACTTCAGACTTTTATATAGAGCCAGCAGGATTACCTCAGCCCCCTAGTCAAAAACCCTAGCCTTAGCTGTGATCACTGTCAGAAGACGGCAAAATACCATTCCCCCAAACCTCCAAGAGTCAGAAACGTTCCTTCCTGGCTTTTATAGAAATTCCCAGACATCCACCACACTGCAAGAGACCTCTGTATCCCAACTTGGGAATTGTAAATACTTGATTCAACGTCTCGGGCATTAATTATTAAACCAAGGACTCCCTATTCTATCATATTATCCGTACAATACACTTATTGAGTTTGATCATAAAGCGATTCCAATTCTTTGTCTGGAAGGCAATTCCAAACTTACTTCTCTGCTAGTTACAAGTCTTTTGATTTGTTATCATAGGCATCAACTTTTATTTTTGATTGGGGAGGAGGGGGAGCTCAGATGATGTACATGTAGAAAGTTTTATGTATTTCAGGAGACAGCCCTCTTCCCAAGGGGGACCAGGGCTGCTGGGCCTCCATGTACTTGGCACCTCTGTTCGCTATTTAAATTTGTTCGTAACCAGTTTATAGCCATCTAGTTGCACAGCTCTGGTTTAAATTTATCTTTGAACATTGCTGATCAGCGCTTTGAACAGTATTTTAAATGGGGCCTTAACAATGCCTTATACAATGGTGCTAGACTTCCCTGCTCCAACCAAGTATAATACATTTTTAGGGAATATTGAACAAGACAGCCTCTCTCACAATTGCATCTAACTAGCTGTTCATGGTCATCCTACAATCAGCAAATACACTCAGGTCTCTCTTTTCCTCAGTTGTCTGCAGTTTATGCACTTCTCTCTCTTAATCAAGAACCATGTTATTTGTCCCTAAGTGTATGACTGTGCACCTTGTAAAGTTAAAATGGATAAATGCAGTTGCTGAGTCATTCTTCAGTCAGAATGAGAAGCAGAAAAAAACCCAACGTATGCATTCATTGGCTTTTTCTTCCTCCTTGCTTTTCAGACAAACTGTAGAAAGGGGATTGTACATGTACATATCAGTACAGGGGCAGATCCAGAGCAGGTGAAGTGGCATAGACACATTCCTTTTCAAGTCAACAATGTCTTTGGATCAACTGCACATCAGTCCCCAAAGCAGGTAAGAATTTCTTCTTTGGATCAACTGCACATCAGTCCCCAAAGCAGGTAAGAATGTCTTCTCTCCCTTCTTCATGTTCAGCAGCACCACTGTTCCAGTCCTCTCCCCCCTCTTCCTCCCCCCACTGCTGCTGCTGTCCCCTGATGCCCCAGGGCAGGGCTGGGGTGAGGGTCCAGAACTACTCCCGCCTGCTCCAGCTGGGTTCTGCAGGGACCTGGGCTCATTTGGGTACAGCGCCAGCAGCAGTCAGGTTCCAGGTCACCATCTCTCCCCAAGTGTCCCCTGCCAGCCTGGGAGCAGGCACAGGGGAAGGGAACCCTCCTACTGCCACTGCTGTCTCTGGCTGAGCCTCACTCTAGGTGCAGGCCACCTGGAGCAAGACAGAAACAGCTCTAGAGCTAACCCCCATTCACATTTGGGTCACCTGGGAACAACAGTAGCAGCAGTGATGGGTTGGGGAGGAAGGGAGGGATTGAGAGGGAAAGGATTGCATCTAACTAGCTGTTCATGGTCATCCTACAATCAGCAAATACACTCAGGTCTCTCTTTTCCTCAGTTGTCTGCAGTTTATGCACTTCTCTCTCTTAATCAAGAACCATGTTATTTGTCCCTAAGTGTATGACTGTGCACCTTGTAAAGTTAAAATGGATAAATGCAGTTGCTGAGTCATTCTTCAGTCAGAATGAGAAGCAGAAAAAAACCCAACGTATGCATTCATTGGCTTTTTCTTCCTCCTTGCTTTTCAGACAAACTGTAGAAAGGGGATTGTACATGTACATATCAGTACAGGGGCAGATCCAGAGCAGGTGAAGTGGCATAGACACATTCCTTTTCAAGTCAACAATGTCTTTGGATCAACTGCACATCAGTCCCCAAAGCAGGTAAGAATTTCTTCTTTGGATCAACTGCACATCAGTCCCCAAAGCAGGTAAGAATGTCTTCTCTCCCTTCTTCATGTTCAGCAGCACCACTGTTCCAGTCCTCTCCCCCCTCTTCCTCCCCCCACTGCTGCTGCTGTCCCCTGATGCCCCAGGGCAGGGCTGGGGTGAGGGTCCAGAACTACTCCCGCCTGCTCCAGCTGGGTTCTGCAGGGACCTGGGCTCATTTGGGTACAGCGCCAGCAGCAGTCAGGTTCCAGGTCACCATCTCTCCCCAAGTGTCCCCTGCCAGCCTGGGAGCAGGCACAGGGGAAGGGAACCCTCCTACTGCCACTGCTGTCTCTGGCTGAGCCTCACTCTAGGTGCAGGCCACCTGGAGCAAGACAGAAACAGCTCTAGAGCTAACCCCCATTCACATTTGGGTCACCTGGGAACAACAGTAGCAGCAGTGATGGGTTGGGGAGGAAGGGAGGGATTGAGAGGGAAAGGAATGTGTTGCTGAGGATGGAGGGGAAAGGGAATATTTCTACCTTTCTAAAAAAGGCCCCCTGCTGCTGCTCCCATAGTGTGCTCTGTCTTCCTCAGTAGAGGGGGTGGGAAACAAATGGAAATAGAGGTGCAGTAGCACTGGATGCTGCTAGCCTATAGTACTGGTTACTGCTCCTGCAACCAGCTTTACAAAATCCTGGATCAGCTTTTTTATCAGCACACTGACATGTGGGAGAAACTGAGTCTCCATGCAAAGCCCATACCAGGGTAAAAGGTGTAGTAGCAGCAGCTTTGCATCCACCCAGGCTCCTTGGTAGGTAAAGACTAGAACATTTGCATTTGTCATCTCCATTGATAGCTGTTAATCATTTCATTCAAATCTTTTAAAATCTGCCTAAATCCCATTTTCTCAGTTTGGATGCCATAACATACTTTCCCCTAAAATACTATCATTACCGTTACCCATTCTCTGAATCGACCACTATCTCCTATTCCAGTGAAAATATTGCTAGAGTTCTGTCACTATAGTTATGTGTTGTTTCCCCCCTTTTGCAATTTTTGGCCTCCCTATACCCACTCTGCTTCTTGCAACTCTTCAAGGTCATGCATTTATTTGTGGTGTTGTATTTGTTTGAAACTCATTTTCCCTACTCCCTGAGCCACTGAATCATTTCTTTAACTCTGACCTTAAAACCTTTCTGTTCTTTTTAACCTGTGATTCACTGTCTCTGGAAAACATTTTGAGATATCCTTTATGAAGAATGCTCTATAAAAATAAAATTTATTAGAGAGTGCTACAGAAGAAAGCAATACTGCAGATACTAATATGGTTGAGGAGGATTAAGGATCCTGCAGGTTCCATTCAAAGGAGCTGATAGTAGGCAAAAACTTGCAGGTACACTAGTTTTCTTCCCTCCACCCTCCAGAATCTACCTGAAGATCCAACCCCTGAAATAATGAAAATAATATTATTGCAGTGTTCTGGGACTGCTGTTTTAGGGCCTTGTTACCCCTTATGCTGTAAGCTACACAAATGTTAATTCACTTCATATTGCTTGGCTTAGTGGAGCAGTCACACCTTAAGGTGAAAAACCATTTCTGCCTGTCATTTGCCTGTACAGCTATGACTTGCCACTAGAGGCTTGGGTGAACAGGGGCAGAACTAGGAGCTAGAGGCAGGAACAGCTCACTGTTTCCAATGGGCAGAGCAAGCACTGCAGTCCCTGAGTGCCTGGTGGTCACAGTGCCTCCTGCTGCTACCTGATCTGCCACTCGCTCTGCCCAGTGGTAACAGTGAGGCAGTCCAGACAATAAGAATTACTACAGCCACCGGGTGATCCAGGGCTGTGATGCTTGCTCTGCTCTGCAGGAGTGGGAGGCACTACGGCAGCAGCAGCAGTGGGAGGCACTACGTGTGCCGGACACTCCAGGGCTGCAGCAAGCAGATATGGCCAGCCCCACTGCGCCCCTGGCATCCCTACTCATCCTGACTCTGGAAGGGCCACTGCATCCTGGGATACTGGAAGACTTCAATTGGGGTGGAACAGCTATGTGGAGTGGCCACATCTTAATGGAATAGAAGCAAGGTTATCCAGCTTAGAGGTAATCCTGCCATGGAGTGCCATACCTTTAAGCCAAATAACGAGTGCTTTAGACAACTTAAAGATGTTAACATGCAGCCAATCCAGGGTAACAGATCCAGAAGCTGCCTAAAATTACCATGCAACAAGGCCCACAGTTTTTCATGCTACCGCTCCCCCCCCCCCATCCTCTTTTCCTGGTTGCTCATTTCCTCGTTTCAAATACTCACTTTCCTCCAAAATCCAGCTTTGATAGTAAAACACATGGTATAAATCCACTATAGCCATGAAAGGCAAGAATCCATTGCCCCCCAGTGTCAGATATACTCCAAAAAGACTGAAACAGCAGAATTGAAACACTCGCTGCACATTAAAGTTGACTGACTAAATGGAGGGCAAGTGAAGCTTCATTTCATGGTCACCTAGCAACTGGGGTAGCTGGGATATCCCTTATAATTAGCTACTGGCTAAAATGCACACGTTTATTACACAGCCTCTGCAGTAACAGAGGAAAGGTTTCTTTCATTAACTGTCCATTGGGATAAAGCTGCTCTCTATCCACCTCCTCTACAAGTGGAGAGGTAGCAGCTTCAGATTCCTTCTGAAAGAGATGAAAAATATCCACAAAACAACTCTATATTAGGAGTCCAATCCAGCTAGAAGATGAACAGAAGATGGATTGCAACACTTCTTTGGACTAACTGGTGAAGGCATATGAAAATATGAAAAGGATGGATTCGTATAAATGGCACAAACTGAGGACTTCAAGCTGTTCATGGGAAATAGACTAAAGACTACTTATAAGTTTAAAATTCTAATTCATTCTGATAGGTTTGTGTAAGTGTGATGTTGTAGCTGTGATGGTCCAGAAATTATGCCGGAGGCAAGAAGTTAAGGTGGTATCTATCAATCTACCATGAGCACGCCCCCCCCCCCCCCCCCCCCCCACCACCCCACACACAACACAACACGCCCCAACAACAACAACAATTCAGAAGCCATGCTTCCTACACATCTTTCCCAAAATGTGATATACCTGATCCAATGCACCAAGTGCCCTGATGGCAACTCTGTGGGTAAAACTAAACAGGACCAGCAACTATGCACCAGGATAAACCCACAGAACAAAACATAAAGGACGGAGATATATACACACCATTAGGAGCATATTTCTCACAGAACAACCCTCCCTGACCTCATACTCCAGGAAAATCTACTTAACACCTTTAAAAGGAAAACTTGGAAACAAAAATCTATAAGATGGCTGGACATTAAGAACCAGGGACTAAACACCAATACCAGGTTTGTGGCAATTATATTTTATGCAATTCCTGAATTCTTTCCACGCAAGGAGGAGAAGAAAAGTGAGAATAACCCTGTTCCTTTTGATAGGTGTAGTTATCATCTTTTTTCTTTTATGAATGGTATGTCTGCTATCCCTGAGAACTTCTTTCAGTCCCTCCCCTCTATTTTTCCACTATGCCGTACCTAGGTTTCCATGATCAGAGCCATGACAAAAATGTCTTGCATTGGAAAATTTGTCTAACTTTATCCCAACTACATAGTCCAATAATAATAATAAAAAAAATCATTCTAAAAAATCCTTGTCTCCTACAGTCCATCATGATGTAAGATGTATTTCTCATTCCTGCAAAACAGTTTGTCTGGTCCTATTGAAGAGGGCTATGTCTTAAAAATAGTTTGTTTCCTGTCTTTTTTCATTAAAATATATTTTATATATATTAAACAAGCAGCCTCTTCCCCAAAGGAATTTATTTAAAAACATTTAAATCTCATTTGACCAGTTCTAATATTGTCAAGCATGCAAAATGTGTATTTATTTTTAAATAGGGTTCATTTCAAAAGTTATTTAGTTTCAAAATAATAAATATTGGATTAATTTTAGTTGCCTGATGTTTCCTTAGCTTGCACTTAGGATGTATTTCTGTCATTTTTGAGGTGTGTCCCGCCTCAAACATAAAAATCAGAAACTGAATTTTTACCAAAAAAAATTAAAAAAAAAAACCAAAAAGAAGCTTCAAGCTGGATATGCGACTTGCAGGAAAATTCCATATATCACAAGAATTTAAATAAAACTGTAAGAGTTGTCAATAATGTATATTCTACATAATGTAATTCTGTGTGAGTATACACACATATTGTATGTCCATCCACTTTTTCTCCATATATGAAAAATACATTTATACATTAACATACATGTATACATTACTTTTATGATCATTTGACAGAACTACAGCTCAGGGGTATGAGATGGCTTCATATGTTTTCAGACAGGTTATCTGTATGACTATTAGAGAGAGAGCAGCGTGGAAGTTGTGGCTGTGAGCCCTGCAGACCTGGATATAGAGAATGTCTTTTGGGGAGCCACAGACTTATTCTGGGGCTTATCAAAGGGCAGCATAACAATACATTAACCCAATGCAAATTTATGACAAAACACCAGAGTCCAACTTGAATCATTACAAACAACATATGTATGATGTCTCCAAATCTCTTGATAATGAAACAGCAATTTAGTTATTTATTATCTTCAGGTCTGTGGAAAATCTCCATTATGATGTTGAGTTAACAATTTCTGAGGATGATTTTGCTTTTTTTTAAAAAAAAAAAAAAGCAGTGTCTGAGTAAAATGTAAGATTTTTCTTTTTTTGTATTGTTAGAGTGCACAGCAGAGCCTAGAATCATAGAAAATTAGGGTTGGAAGGGACCTCAGAAGGCCATTCCCTAGGTATTCAGGCAGGTCAAAGAAAAGACAGATGTGATAAAAAGATGTGATCAAGACTCATTCAACAGAATAACTTCTTGTTCTGTAATGCCCAGGTGTCATCCTATTTTTAATCTCCTTGGAGGAAGAGACAGACTTATTCATAATGGGTAGGCATATTTTTGGTATTGTAAACATCAGTTAACACCACATAATTAACAACTTTAATAATAGATGAATAAGTACAGTCCAGCATGTTTAGGCTGGGTGGAGGTACAATATTTTTAGTTGCTGTATGTCTCTCCTTCAAGGATCCCATGCTTCTTTACAAACTCTTCTAATTAAGCTTCACGCCCTATGAATATTTTCATATTTTGTCATTATATTGATTTTCAGCTGCTGTCACTTTCAGCAGCTTTAATCATGGCAGGTGTCACATAACAGTGTAGCAACAGGTTGTAAAATAAAGACAAATGCAAGTTAAACAAGGGTGAAATGTATATTTAATTCCCAAGAAAAAGGGTAGACTAATTTCCCATTTTTATCATACCATTTGCATTCCCATCTCTATCCTGCTCTGCAAAGAAAATACAAATGATACTCACTCCTGTTATGTAGCGGGGTCTATACTGGATGGTTCCAAATAAGCCAAGTATGACTATAATAATGTGCACAAAATTTGCCAGGATTGGTGCCCACTGATAACCAAGGAAATCAAATATCTGCCTCTCCAGCACAGAAACCTAGGATTAAAAAGTAAGAAAACAAAGATATTAGAACAGTCTGAAGGGAGGGAGGCAGAGGGAGCCCCCCTATAAAATCCCACACAGCTGTGAGGATGTTCCCCTACCTCCACCCCAAAGACAAATAAATTGCCCTGAGTTTAAAAAAAACCCACAAGTTCCATCCGTACTGGAATGAAATATGCTTATAGTGTTTCACCCTTTATTTTAGTAAAAGCAGCATTTCCCATTGACAGCCTACCGAGTTGTACTGTTTGCTGAAATATTCATGTGGCCAATTCTGCCAAGATACTAAACCTATTCACAGGGATGTTGTTTTTTACAGCAGAAGCAGCACAAATCATTTTGTCATATACACTAGCAACTGCTGTACCTCCTGGAGTGGCTTGAACTGAAAGAGCGTGTTTGGGGGGCGAGTTAAAGACATCTCCTCAACCACTTCTTAGCTATCAGCAAGCTTGATTTTCCAGCCTTCTTCCATTTCCCTTCCCCACTAAAGAGCCTCTTCACTTCTTTTTTCCCTAGGCCTGCCTTGTTGACCTGGTTTTGTGCTTCCCTGGTTCACCTGTCACACCCATTTAATTTCTATATATACCAGTCCTTGAAGCCACTCTTAATCCGTTCCTTTTTTATACAACAGCATAATTACAAAATTAAATGCTTTAGTTCTGGCATTCCAGATTACATAGCTTGTGAGTGCCTCATTTGCAACCTCATATGTATTTCTTTAATGTCAATATTAAAAAAAAAATCATCTATAAACAAATCTAGTATAAAACATGTCACTGGTGACAAGTGGCCCTGGAGACTCTGAATTACATCATCACTGCTCTAAAAATCACACAACAAATATAAACATTTGCATGAGCCTTAGGTTAGAAAATTCATTTTTTAGAATATTTAAGTCCTATGAAGCAAATAAGCTAGAGGAGTTGGTGACTGATGCCAAAAAAGCTACAAGATGAGGATAACCCCCCCCCAAAATACTTTTTGTTTATATAGGAATATATTTCTGAATTCAGCAGTATGTGAAAGTGGCACTGTGGTATTAAGGTATTTCAGTAACATATAGCACTGAAAAGAGATATATGTTCAGGATTGCACATCCAAAAAGCTTTGATAAGATGAAAGAGACTCTTGGGGAAAAACAAAACAAAAAACAAAATGAAAGAAACTCCCCTGACGAAACCCACTTTGCCTAGGGATTGATTCCTTTAGTTGGAATTCTGAGAAGACTTAATATGTGGAACCATTATAATGCAATAAGGAAAAAGGAGAGGAAAAGGCAAAAGCATGGTACTCCTATATCGAATTCTACCAAAACCCTGTAGGTGAATATTGGTTCAGGTTCAGTGTTTTGATCAACTCATTAGGCATTTGTCTAGCCACCTGTTCGTTAATGTAAAATTTAGTATCTTCGTGCACCATTTACTGTTCACTAAAAAAACTGTTCTTCAAACTGACAAGCCCTTGCCAAAAAGGAGAAAGATTAGATGGGAATCTATGAAAATAACTTAAAATTAAAAAAACCCCCAGCATTGATTATTGATTTAATAGATTTCATAGACATTAGGGCTGGAAGGGACCTTGGAAGATCATCAAGTCCAGCCCCCTGCCCAAATGGCAGGAAGTCAGCCGGGTTCATAGGATCCCAGCAAGATGAGCATCCAGTTTGCTCTTGAAGGTGTTCAATGTGGGCGCTTGAACCACCTCCGGTAGCAGGCTGTTCCAGACCTTGGGGGCTCGGACAGTAAAGAAATTCTTCCTTATGTCCAGCCTGAAACGGTCTTGTAGTAGTTTATGACCATTCGACCTAGTCGTCATCCCTTGGGGCGCTCTGGTGAACAAACGTTTCCCCAGATACTGTTGGTCACCCCTGATAAACTTATAGGTGGCCATCAGATCACCCCTGAGCCTGCGCTTTTCCAGGCTAAAGAGCCCCAGGGCTCTCAGCCTGTCATCGTAGGGTCTGCTTCCCTGACCTCTGATCATGCACGTGGCTCTTCTCTGGACTCTCTCAAGCTTCTCCACATCCTTTTTGAATTGTGGAGCCCAAAACTGGACGCAGTACTCCAGCTGCAGCCTCACTAAGGCCAAGTACAAGGGGAGAATGACGTCCCGGGATTTGCTTGAGA
>NW_005842227.1:673299-687084 GCF_000455745.1 Alligator sinensis
CCAATATCAGCTTGCAGGGACGTGTAGCTTTCCTTAATATAGAGAGCTACACCCCCGCCCCTTTTCTCTACACGATCCCTCCTGTACAGGGTATAGCCATCTATACCCGTGGTCCAGTCATGGGTAGAGTCCCACCAGGTCTCCGTTATCCCTATGACATCATAATTATTTGCATTGCCAGGTGATAATATCTAACATACCTCAATATTTCCTCATGAAAGCAGGGAAGTGCTAAACATTTGCCAATAGTTCTCAAATATTTCTTTTAGGCTAGCGACAGACAATACACATAAACCAGTTTCAGTGATCAGAAACTGGTTTAAACCTGTAACAGAACAGACATTCAGTGCACACAAACCAGTTAGAAAATGGTTGAGACCAGTCTGAGATAAACCTAGTTGAAAGTAGTATCAGATTTAACCGATTTGGGTCAAACAGGTTTATGCAATGTCTGTCCCAGACCCTTTGCTGGTTTAAGTTAAACTTAACTCCCCCAGCATCCCCCAGCATGCTCTCTGGGTTACATGGAGCTCTGTTCTCTGCTCCAGTGAGCTGAGCTGGCCCCTCCCTTCTGCTCTCTAGCCAGAGCATGGAGAGAGTGTGGCCAGATACTGACCTGCCATGCCCCCTGAGGAAAATGCCTTCCTTCATCCCCTCTCTGCACTGGCAAACTGGCAAACCCCAGGGTCTACAGCTGGAGTTTGCGAGCCCCAGCTGCACCTCTATAGCTTGCCTGTAGCCAGACAGGGATGGAGTTAATTCCTTCCTGTGTCCCCTCTCTCCCCCCCAAACTTCTGGGGGTTTGGTTGCAGTCTCTGTGGCTTGCCTGCCACCAGGCAGGGGGGAGATTAATTCTACAGTAGTCCTGGAAGGGAGGTGGGGGAGGCAGGGGGAGAGGCAAGCTAGTTCCCTGTGTGCAGATCCAAGCCCTGCACCTATGAGACCAGAGCTAAGGCCTACAGAACCAGAGTGAGAGGTGGGAAGTGTTGGCAAAGACTTGACAATCATCACATATGCTGGAGATGTAGTTAAGGGAAGTTGCAGACAGCTTCACCAAAGAATGCAGAGAGCTACATTTATATTTTAAAGCAGAATGTGTAAAAGGTGGGAATACCTAAACAAAGCCTTTCTGAATGCCTGGATGTAAGGAGACGCTCTGCCCTCAGGATTAGAAAAACTAATTCTTCTATTCCTACTTTACATTTTAAGTTAGACTAAGTTGTGTATGCTGCGTTTTACTGGGCTGTATCTTAGCTTAGGCAAAGATTTTTGGTAGTTGCCAGTTGTATGCTTTGCAAATTGTTGTGTTCAATACATGCTTGTTTCAGAGAAAGGACTTTTCCCCCTATCCCCACTCCTCAGTGTGGCAGCAGCTGTCCCCCCCCCCCCCCCCCCAGTGGTGGCTACCATCCTGTGTGTTGTGCTATGCCCAGCTGGTGCCTGGCCACGCCCCCTCTGCTGCAGCAGGGAGGGGTGAAAACCTTGGAGGGCGTCTCTCTTCAATCCCCTTTGGCATTGGCTGGCAGGCATACTTTAGCGCCCCCCAGCTTCTGGTTTGAGCCACTGCAGGCACGTGGCCACATTTCCTGATTTAACAGATAATGTCTGTCCAGTTATTAATCAGTTTAAGCTGCACAGCTTAGACTAACCTGTAAAGAGTGAATCAATTCAGGCTTGGGCTTTTTGAATGTCTATTCCTAACCTTAGGCTTTAATTTTCAAAAAACCTTGGATTTTCAAAAGACACTGGATTTATGGCACATTATAGTCTGCCTGCCATCCAGTAACTCCTGCCTACCATCCAATAACCTCTCTATGCTTTACCATATTTTCCAGCTATTCAGTTGGTCTAATAAAAGATACCATATTTACCCAAATAATCTCATCTGCCTATATCCTGAGACCAACATGGCCACAACCAATATCCGCAAAAGAACCTGAGGCAGTTTGAACTTCAGGTTTCCGATTGAAAAACCTAGCCTTAGTAATGGCTGCTATATTTCTACCGCTCTCTAAAAACTGAAAACTAAACCAACCCCTCCCCCCCCCAAACAAAACCAAAAAACCCTTTGCATTGTAGTCCATTTTATATTTGTTTCCCATCTGGCATTTTTGCATATGAATCATAAACAAAGATAGACAATCATTGATCTCCAGTCACCCAGGATTTTGTAGAACTGGTTCAGAATATGGTACATTGCACTGTCAACAGTAGTGTCAGAAGGATTCCCAAAGGAAACAAGATATCATATGCTAATTGTAATTTGTGTTGATATGACTAGAAAGGCCAAGCAGCCTTACAGAAAACCAAGTCCCCTTAAATCTTCAACATTAGCATTAAAGAAAAGAAAAAGCTGTTTCAAGTATTAACATAGTCACATTATATAAATAAGACCCATCTGTCTTGAGGCAGCATTACGTAGGTTTACGTGAAGTCCATTAAGAGGATCAACAAAAGACCTCTGTACTGAAAGCATGGGTGGCCATTTAACAATAAGAAAATGTTCATTCAGAACAGAGAACTCTTTTTTTCCCCATCAGCTGAGCAAAGAGTAAGTGAGAATGGCAAAGCAGGAGCAAACTTCTTGTACGGTAACAGTGGGGATTCAGCAAGTAAAAACACAAGGGAGAAGGCAAATCATTCAAACGGTGGGAAATCACAAAGATAAGTGAACCAATTATAGAGGCAAATAGCAGTACTGTAGTTAATCATGTAGAAAAGCAGGAAACCCAATATACCAACTACAACTGCAAGGCTAATAGGAAAGTGCAACAATAATATTTTTATTACGGATAGATCCAACATTTCTATCAAATATCTTTACAAGTCTACAGAGAATAAATGGATAGTCTATGCTAAATAAATTACTTTGTTTTTCCTGGGGTGTGCATGTGAGTATGCATGTATTCCAATATATATATATATCTATATCTCTATATAGATCTCTCTCTCTATATATATATATAGATATATATTGAGATATAGATATAGAGATATACATATTTCCATTATTAAACCAGTATTTTTCCTAAATTAATTTATTTAAAATGGAAGTCTATAGATTAGAAAGTTGAGAGTCAAATGGACCAGTATTGGTATAGTTCTGAAGATGATGTGAAGTAAAGGATTTGTTGAATGGAGGATTATGGAGATAGAGTCTTGAAATATTATGCCATTAAAATTAATTACTAACAAATGGGACCACAGAACAGTTTACAAGTCCCTCAGTCAGCTAAACAACATGATATTCATTTTAGAACCAGGTTAAACTATGATGCAGCCAATAAAATTTAAAACAGCAGAGACAAATATATGGGCCACATGTAGGGAAGAAAAGCAAATACACAGATATAGGATGAGTGATAACTGGGATTGGAACCCACCATCTGGGGTTATGGCAGATCACAAACTGAGTAAGTAATCAGATGCTCTTGCACTAGTTAGGCATCAATTGGAATATTGTGCCTCATTTTCAGCATCACATTTTAAAGATGAAAATAAACTAGAGAGAGTTGAGAAACAAATGGGCAAGATGATAAAGGGAATGCAATGCAAACCATAGGGGATAAGATTAGAAAAACTAAGTGTATTTAGTTTGGGGACAAGGAGATTAAGGAGAGGGAGTAACAATTTTCAAGTATTTGAAAATTACCATAAAGAGAATGAAGAAGCATTGCTTTTTCTTGCCACATGAGGCAAAGGGTTTAACATTCAGCAAAGCATAACATATTTAGATTCCTGGATAAACTTCCTAGTTATAAGAGTAGCTAAACAATGGAAAAAAACTGTCGTGAGAAGTTGTGGAATCACCCTCCTTGAAGGTATTTCAAAGGACAACTGGAAAGATGATTCATTTAGGTGGTTTAGGAACAGTGAACCCTAAATTTATTTGTGGGATTGGACCAGATGACCCCCTCAGATCCCTTTGAACTCACCCATCTCTGAAGCACCTTGAACTTACCTCCTCACTACTACTTCCTACAGATCATGTATGGCTCACTTAGTCTCAGCTACATCAGGCACCTTGGTAGATGCATCTGAACATACTATGTCAGATAGTACATAGTACAATCAGATCCATCCTAACTGATTGTTACAGCATGAAATAATAGAGATTTTTACACAGATAAACTCTAGCCAGATGCTATTCAAATGGCAAATTTGTCTAAAGACCAGAAGACACAGGGCCAAAGCCAGCCTGTAGATAGGCAGAAGCAATTCTCATGAATTGTACTGTAAATTCAGTGAAGAATTTGGCTTACAATATGAATAATGACAGGAAGGAAGGTGCCACAGCCCTTTTTGGCCTTCTCACTACTACTTCCTACAGATGACTCATTTGGTATCAGATACAGAAAACTGAATAGACACAAACAGTCCAATTAGGGTCTTATCCAGTTAGTTCACATTTTATCAACATGAAGTAGTCTCTGGATTATCTCTTGAGGAGGCATAGTCATTTTACTAACCCTCAGCCCCCCTCTCTTCTGTTGAGGTAAGAGGGAACATAGCTAGGGCATCCCTGTACCCTGCAATTCCAGGTAGCAGTGGCAGACCTGTAGGTCACTGGATTCAGGTGCAGATGAGAACAGCTGTTATACACTTTGAGCACAAAAGAGAACTAGGATAGCACAGATCTGCCCCAGCCAGAGGCAGGGTGCAGGGCCTGGGGCAAATAAGCCTGTGTGGGGCCCTGACCCAGGACGTGAGGAAGCCAGTGGCAGATTTGGCAGTGGAGCAGGGGAGGGAGGGGGTGCTGAGCAGTCAGGTGTGAAGCTGGCGGCAGTGCAGAGTTGCCACGGCTGCTCCACCCAGCTCCATGGGGCCCCCCAAAGCGTGCGGCCTGGGGCAGTTGCCCTGATCCCCCCCCCCCCCCCAAATGGCCCTGGCCCCAGCAAACAAGAAAAGTCAAAAAGCTCCTCTGTGAACTCACATTGGCTATATAGAATACTGCTTCGATGAAGCTGGCAAATCAGTGAGGACAATAATTTGAAATGAGACTGTGTAGCTTGTGATAACTGCTGTATTGTCAGGTTACCAAGTAGCGCATAACTGTGTTAGCCACATTTAATGGGCCCAAAATGTTCTGGCTTGCATACCCTTAAATCAATATTTCTACACCTGTTGGCAGGTGTCATCATCCTCTGCAGGGTATTTTGAAATCCATTCTTAGACATCTAAGGGCATCAACAGATGTAACATTTGAAATGCTTCAGAGGATGAGCTAGACAGACATGCATAACCTTTGAAGTTCTAAAAAATAAGCAAGTATTAGTTAGAAGTGCTTCAAATGAAGAGCTTCTCATTACATTTGCACATCCTATGGAGGGTGACAGGGAAGGGCCTAGTCCTCCACTCTTCCCCATTTCTCAAACGAAGTGTGGAAGCAGAGTGGGCAACTGTGTTCAGTGAGCACTCTTCAGTTCACTCCACCTATGCTCTGTCAGACAGCCCAGCCACCAGAACTGGGAGTCCTCAGAACCTGCAGCCCAGGAGCCCTGGGATACCCTGCTGCAACTGGGATCCCTGCTCTCGTATTTCTCTCTGTGTCTGATCTCCCAGTTAATGTAGTGGTGTGGGATTACACCTGGGGGGGGGTTGGGGGTGCATGATATAGGGCTTCTAGTCTCACTGTTCTGGGGGGGGTGGTGAGGGTGGAAAAATAGAGGGCAGAGGCAATGTAGACAGGAGACTGCTCGCTGACATCAGCTTTTCTCCCCTCCACCCTCCTCTCTATGCAGCTACAGCAATTTTGAAGCTCACCAGCCAGGTGGTGTGCAGGGTGCAACATGGGACTACATATCTGTCCATTGTTGAATGCTCCATTTTTTAAAATGTTGCACATGTTACACCTGTCCCTACCCTAATTCTGCATAATCATTACTTGAGTGCGTAACTCAGGTTTGTAAATTCCACTCCCAGAACTGGGCACCTAAAAGTCAGGCAGAGGAATAGGATCATGCTATTTAAGTGTCTGTGTGGATTTGAGCCTTTAATAGTTTAAGTCGCATGCAGGTATTCTAGATGCCCCTTGGGTTTCCTCATCTAGGTGGAAGTCAAATTCTTTAAAAATTAAAATTTCACGTAGACCATTACACTAGGCTAATAAGAATAAGTTTGTATTTTAAGCCAGGGGTCAGAAATCTATATCCACTGGGCTGGATCCAGCCCATGGAAGCTTTGATTCTGGCCTGTGGAGCCATAGCTTTGGCATCATTTGGTGGTCAGGGATTCTGTCCATTAGATAAAAAGGAAACCCTCCTGTACCAGCCATAGTCTGGACTTTGGCAGAGAGGGAGCTCTCCCTGAACCGTGAAGCAGTTGGGCAGCATGGGGTCCAATGGGGAGTCACTCACTCTACCACAGTGCAGTTCGGTGGCAGAGAGAAATGGCAGGGGTGGCTAAGTCCTAATGCTCATCCATTCAGATCCAAGCATGGTCATTGTGGCGCTGTACTGGAAAACATTGCTGGCTTCCATTTTAAAGTCATTTCTGAACTAGAACCTCCCCCAATTGTAGGACTTCAAAATCCTGAACTATTCAAACATTTTGAAGAGAGTTTCACACCCTTTGAACCTTTATAACGTTTACTCATTTCAAAATATGACACAGCTTTTCATGTCACAAGAAGGAAAAAGTACATTGTTTTTAGAACAGTGGCAAAAATGTAAAGAGGCTATACAATTACTTCCACAGATTGACTTGTGCTATAAGATTGATTTTCATTATCACAAATACTTTGATCCCTACAGATACTTCCTGAGGTTAAAAGGGAGAACAGCCTGAAATGCTGAGAGTGACTGGGTAAACTTCACACTGGGCAGTGAAGGATCATCATGGCTTTCACTGTGGAGACATGGTCAAGTGGGAAATGAAGTGGGGGAATGAAAACCAGAGCCCAGATTCTATTCTACTTGTTGGGCACCTAACTAGACTTAAGCACCTAACTGTTACCCTATTCCAACCCGCTTCAGCTCCTAATATCCTGTTAATAGAGAAGGAAGGTCCTCTTTGCTTGCTTTTTGTGATTTAGTCCTAAGGCTAAGATGATGATGTGTTACAAAAGTAAGTGTAATACAGGGACTTAGGCAGCCTTCCACTTTGCTCAAGAAGTGGAATAGGATCCGTTCCCCAAGTCTTTCTTTCCATTTCACCTTGCATATTGGAGTAGAGAAAGAAAAACATCCTACTTTATCTTGGTTTATTGTACATCTCAGTTGGGTCCATTGCTAAGCACCAACATGATGTGTGGGTGACAAGCAGGAGAAAGTGCACAGGAAAACTGGAACAAGAGATAATCAGGCTTTCTCCTCTTCCTGTTCTCTCAGGTGCACTGATTTGGGCATATGATCAGACTCATCAGTTTCTCTAGCTTACTCCTCTTATCACTCAGGTCCTCAGGCTTTAATGAACCCCCATACAAGTCCTAGGGTTTTTGCCCCTGATCCTGTCTCCTCAGGAGTCTAAGCAATCCTTCCATAGTTTATCAGCCTCTAATTAGCTCCCACTAGCTCCCCTTTAGCTTTCACAGGGCTCAGTGCCTTCAGTCTACAACAACCTACAAAAAAAGAAACCCACCCTGCACTCTACCTGAGTGCACTCAAAGGCCTCCTTTCTCCCCAGTAATCCCCAGTGCCTGATGGTGTGACTGCTAAATATCGGAGAATACCTTGCCTAAACAAGTTAAGGAAAAATGCGAACACCAATGAAAGCCATCTAGTCCAAGAGCACCTTTCCTTCTATTACTGGCTACTGCTAGCTCTTTAGGGTTTACTCACTGCTTGTCACTCCATGGTCCTATCCAGAAGGCTCCTTTTCCACTATGGTCTGAGCCAAACTATCTAGCTCATAATCCCTGGCTCTGCCCCTTTTTGATCACCTAACCTCTCCCACTCCTGACAAGGCATGTGTTCTTTCTTAACGAATCCAATATCTTAAGTCCCTGCTGCCCACAATTCACATCCTGGGGCTCTGTAGGTTGCAACCTGTATCCTGCCTCTACTAAGTAGGAGCCCCTGTTACAGTTACAAGGGAGCTTTTAATAGGTTAACAATATTACTGATCTTCAAGGATCTAAGAACTGAATTTCCAAAGGTGAAGGAGACAAATTTTGGATGCAGTTCTTCAAACATATGTTTGGACTAGTATTTCAGATAGGAACCACAAAGGAGTAACTAGTCAAAAAATGATGTATAATAGAAAATCCAAACTGAAAAAAGACTGAAACTCCAAACACACTATTCCCAATAACCCATGATTTAGGATAGAAACTTTACACTAAAAAAAAAAAAAAAGCATTATACATGTGTTGTATGGCTTTGTTTATAAGCTAGTTGAAGGTATTTAAGTGGTTGTTTAAGAGAGACAACAACTTTCACAACCACAGAATAGCCAATTAGGTTCCTAAACTTAGGGATACAAACTTGAAAATGTTGAACTTAATGTCTTGGTCCCGAGGGTTGTAGAGTAAAGCATGTCTTTGAAATCATTCTGGCTAACAGATGACTACGGAAATCAACTTAGACACCTGAAGTCAACGGCTCAGGATAAGTATATGTAGGGCAGAAGTATATCTAGAATATTTAGGCAGGATAAGTATGTATATATAACCCCTGACTGATGTTTTTGCAATTTGTTTCTAAAACCTTCCATAGCCTTCCTGGATGGAAGTATAAGGCCACTAATGTCAATAATTTACCAAGCAGGAAAAACTGAAAAAATGAATCATAAAAAATGAAACTTATGAAGGAAACTATATAGAGAAATACAGGTACTTCTCACTTAATGTTTTCCCGGTTAACTTTGTTTCATTATTATGTTGCTGATCTATTAGGAAACACACTTGTTTAAAGTCGTGCAATGTCCTGTTATAACACTGTTTGGCCACCACCTGCTAGTGAGACAGGTGGTGAGACATGGGGAGCCACGTGCATGTATTTATATGCACATTGCCCCAGGCAGCCTACAGAGCAGCTTCAGCAGGTAAGGGAGGAAAGGGGGGGAAAGAGGGGGATTAAGGCCTCTGTAGGGAGGGAGCTAGGCACGGCTGGGGCTGCTGCCCAGCTGGGTGGGGCTTGGGGCCCAAGGACACAATGTGTGCCTGCAGGGCCCCAGCAAAGAGCAGGACAGGCCACAGGTGGCTCATCTGGGGCAGGGGAATGGAGAGGGCTGGCTCCCCTCTGCCACACACACTCTGGGAGCCAGAGGGGACCCATGCCCCCAGATCTGTACCCGAGGCAGGTGCAGGCTGTTGGCTTGGGCTCCCACCCTGCTCCACTACCCCGGGGTCTCCACAGCCCTGTGGGCATGACCTGAGGTGGCTCAGGCCAACGGGGAGTGGCACAGGGGTGTCCTCGCTGCTGCAAGCCCCTCCCCCCCCCGCTGACCTGGTGATGCACACCCTGCTTGTGCTCCTGTTTTGAGGGGCACAGCCTTGCAAGCAGGGGGCACATCCCCAAGGCAGTGGGGAGCAGGGAGGGAGGAGAGCTCACAGCAGCAAGGAGATCCCTGAGCCACCCCGCTGTCCCCAGCCATGCCAGATCGTGCCCACAGGGCTGTGGAGGACCTGGGACAGGGAAGCAGGGCAGGACCCTGCATCTGAAGCCTGTGCCTGCCCTGAGTACAGATCTGGAGGGTGTGGGTCCCACCTTCCCCTCAAGAGTGTGCACGGCAGCAAGGAGCCAGCCCTTCCCCTCCCTCGAATGAGCCACCCATGGCCCATCCTGTTCTCCACTAGGGCCTTACAGCCACACATTGCAACCCCAACCCCCAAGCTGCATTCAGCTGGACAGCAGCCCCAACCTTGCCCAGCTCCC
This sequence comes from Alligator sinensis, assembly GCF_000455745.1. NCBI lineage: Eukaryota > Metazoa > Chordata > Crocodylia > Alligatoridae > Alligator > Alligator sinensis. The sequence continues at coordinate 683,115 of NW_005842227.1, forward strand.
TCCCTAGAGGGGCCTTAATCCTCCTCAGTTTCCTTCTATGATCAAGTAACTTGCCACCTGGATAGGGGAAATGAGGTTGATGTCATATACTTGGACTTCAAAATGGCCTTCAGCCTAGTCTCCCATGATGTCCTCATGATAAAATTGGGAAAATGCTTTACAGTCTGGTGGCTAGGTAACTGAGGTAGGGCCCAGAGAGCATTAATAGATGGAACTGAGTCAACATGGCAGAAGGTGACCAGTGGCATCCCTCAGGGTTCAGTACTTGAACCAGTGCTTTTCATCATGCTCATCAAATTATTTGGATTCGGGTATTAAAAGTGAACTAGCAAAGTTTGCAGGTGACACCAAATCATGGCGGAGTGTGGTCACTCTCAAAGGCAGGCTGGCAACACAGACTAACCTGGATGGGCTGGTGAGGTGGGTGGATCTTAATCTGATGACGTTTAACACTGAGAAATGGAAAGTGTTCCATCTGGAGAGAAATAATCCACAACACATTTACAGACTTGGCAGTGCTATGCTTGCCAGCACCACAACTGAAAGAGGCCTGCGGGTCATGATAGACCACAGAATGAACATAAGCCACCAATGTGATGCCATTGCTGGCAGAGAGAATGAAACACCTATGCATCTTGAGCAAGACTAAGGATGCCATCCTCCTACTCTACACAGCCTTGGTGAGATTGCAGCTGGAGTACTGCATCCAGTTCTGGGCGCCGCGCTTCAGGAAGGATGTGGAGAAGCTCAAGAAAGTGCAAAGGAGGGCCATGCACATGATTAGAGATCTGGAGAGCAGGTCACACAACGAGAGGCTGAAAGACTGGGGACTGTTCAGCCTGGAGAAGAGAAGACTCAGAGGGGACTTGGTGGCAGCCTATAAGTATATTAGGGACATACATCAGGGCCTGGGGGAGCATCTGTTCACCAAGGCACCCCAGAAGAAGACAAGAAATAATGGGCACAAACCAATTGAAGATCAATTCAGATTAGACAAAAGGAAAAACTTCTTTACAATTTGAGTACTGAGGGTCTGGAACAGACTTCCCCCAGAGGTAGTATGGTCACCCTTCAGGGCGATCTTCAAAAACATCTTGGCACCCAGCAGTCTTCCCTGCCCAGGTGCAGGGGGGCTGGACCTGATGATCTTGTAAGGTCCCTTCCAGCATCTATGAGTATCTTGATATAGATATCACCTGGCAGAGAAGGGAGCTGGGGAGGGGGACCCTAGCACCAGACCCCAGATAGGGTCTGCCTGGCAGGGTGGGAGGGGAGAGGAGGAGAGAAGCCCTCAAAGTTTCCCCCCTTCCCTGCTCAAGCAGAGAGTGGGGGCATGGCCAGGCCCCAGCCTGGTTCAACTGGCTGAGTAGGCAGGGGGAGGGGGAAGCAGGGGGGAGGGTGTTTAAAACAACACCCTAGCCTTCATCAACCCCAGCTGGGATTTGCCTGGTGGAGGCAGCAGGAAGCAGGGTGAAAGCCCTCAGAGGCTTCCTCCCCTCCCCACTCAAATGGCTGAGGGTTCCTGCCCCCCCACATACACATACCTGCTCCTGCCAGGCAGATCCCAACTGGAGTCAGTGAGGGCCAGAGTGGGGGTTTAAACCCTTCATCATAGTCAGCTGGCCAGGCTGGCCCTGCTCAAGTGAGGAAGGGGGGGAAGCCTCTGAGGGCTTATCTAAGAGAGCTGCATGTTCTGCTTCTTTTTGCAGTGTTTGTTTCCAGAAGAAAAGCCTATTCTATTATTCCCTCTCTGCTTGAGGGAATAAGAGAAAAGCCTCAGAGGGCTTTTCTCCCTCCTCTCTGCCCCTGCCAGACTCTGGCAGGGGTTGGTGCAGCCAGGCTCGGGGTTTAAACCTCCCCATCATACTCATCCAGCTAAGCCAGGCTGGGGCTTGGCCATGCCCCCTGCTCTGCTCAACTGGGAGAGAGGGGAAGCCTCCGAGAGCTTCGGTCCCTTCCCTTCAGCAGTGGCCAGCAGGCTGTAAGGCATGCTCTAGCACCCCCCAGCTTCTGGCCTGAGCCACTCCAGGCATGTGGCTGCATTTCCAGAATCAAAAATGAATGTCTGTTCTCTTGCTTATTGGACCAATCTATACAGTTTAGACTAACCTGCAAAATTTGAACAGATTCAGACTTGGGCTTTTTGACTATCTGTACTTAGCCACAACGGCAGAGTGGATGCTTGAAAGGGAGAGTGAAGAAGGTTTCTATATAAGCTGAGAAACTTGCTGCCATCATAAATAAGCAGAAAATTCAATTCCAGCAAAAACTGATGCTGTATAGAACACCATAAACCACAAACATCCACAAAAATGAGAACAAGAGTTTACTCCAGGCATTAAGCAATAAAAAAAAAAAAAGAAGAAAAGTTAAAGATGGTTTTCATTTCACTCTGAGTAGTTTCCATATTTTAAAAGTTATTTCTGCTATTGTTTTGTTTCACAAAATTACTTTAGCACAATGTTATAAAAAGAAAATTGTTATATTTTTGTTAACAGATTTTAAATGATGAAGAAAATTTATGTACAGGAAACAGTGCTGCACACTGAATGAGACTCAGTTGGAATGTTCAAATCTAGTTTAAAAACATGTGCATATCATATTTCCCATATTTAGATGGATAGAATCTTTGCAGGTATTGCTGTCTTGGATAGGTACAATTTCTATACAAATACAGTATTCAACTTTACCAAGTCATTTTATATAAAATCTCAGTCATAGTAGATTTACTTCATATATTCATAGATACTAGGGTTGGAAGGGGCCTCAATAGATCATTGAGTCTGACAGCCTGACTAGGCAGGAAAGAGGGCTGGGATTAGATGACCCCAGCCAGATGCCTATCCAGCCTTCTCTTAAAGACCCCCAAGGTAGGGGAGAGCACCACCAAACTTGGAAGCCCATTCCAAATTTTGGCCACCCTTACTGTGAAGAATTTTTTCCTGATATCTAGCCTAAATCTACTCTCTGTCAGTCATGTCAGACATCTACTCAGCATGTCAATTTTGTGACAATTGTTCCTTACTACCCCAAGAGTTGCCCTGGTGAACAGAGCATCTCCAATCCCTTGCTGCGTTCCCCTAATGAATTTGTAGGTGGCCACAAGATCGCCTCTCAGCCTTCTCTTGTGGAGGCTGAAGAGACCCAGGTCCCTCAGTCTCTCCTCATAGGGCTTGTCCTGTAAGCCCCTAATCATACGAGTGGCCCTTCTCTGGACCCTCTTGAGTCTATCAACATCCTTCTTGTAGTACAGTGTCCAAAACTGGACACAGTATTCCAACTGCGGTCTGACTAATGCCGTAAAGACAGGAAGTATCACCTCCTTTGTTCTATTTGTCATGCATCTGCTGATGTTTTGCTGATGACTTCATCACACTGATAACTCATGTTCATCTTGGAGTCCACTATGACTCCAAGATCCCTGTCCACTTCTGTGCTGCTGAGAGGGTCACTTCCTAGCTAGTAAGTGTGCTGGATATTTTTGTGCCCTAGGTGCAGCACTCTGCATTTGTCCTTGTTGTACTGCATCCTATTGCATGCTGCTCACTTTTCTAACTTGTCAAGGTCTGCCTGCAATCGTTCCCTACCCTCCAGAGTGTGCACTTCACCCCATAATTTAGTATCATCTGCAAACTTGGACAGAGTACACTTCACACCCACATCCAAGTCACTGATGAAGATATTGAAGAGTACAGGTTAAAAAAATAAACACTGCAGGACCCCACTACCCACATCCTTCCAGGTCAATACCGACCCATCTACTTCCGCTCTGGGTGCGACCGCTAAGCCAATTTGCCACCCATCAGACCGTGTAAACATCTATATCATAGCCTCTTAATTTATTTACGAGAAGGGGATAAGATGCCATGTCGAAGGCCTTGCTAAAATCCAAGAAAATGACATCCACCTCTACTCCTGCATCTAAGAGTTTTGTGACCCTGTCATAAAATGAAACCAGATTGGTCAGGCA
>NW_005842227.1:687733-702189 GCF_000455745.1 Alligator sinensis
CCCCCTGCCCCCCCCCCCCCCCAATCTGTCACTGATTGCTCCTTCTTGTTCAGTAGGAGCCCTGTGCTGGTTTGCGCCTTCCCTTTACTCCCTACATACCTAAAGAAAGACTTTTTGTTGTCTTTAATTTGTGTTGCCAGCCTCAGCTCTGTAGTTGCTTTGGCTTTTCTAACTGCCTCCCTGCAAGTGCGGGTGGAGTAGGTATACTTCTTGGTAGCTTCCCCCTACTTCCACCACATATATGCCTTCTTTTTTGCCCTTAGGCTCCCTTGGATTTCCCTGTTTAGCTACGGAATTTTTTTGGCTCCTTTCCTCCTTTTCCCTTGTACTGGGATCATCTCCCTCTGTGCCCAAAGGATAGCTCCCTTTAGGAACGACCACCCTTCCTGGACTCCCATCTTTCCAATACTCCTATCCTGCAGTATATAACTCACTAGATTCCTAAGCACACTGAAGTTAGTGTTCCTAAAGTCAAGCACTTCCACTCTACTAGTTATCAACCCACCCTATGCTGTATGGTGAATTCAATTGATTGGTGGTCACTGTCCCCAAAGTGACCACAAATCTGTAGCTCCCCTACCAGGTCATCCCCCATAGCCAACACCAAGTCCAGTAAGGCATTCCCCCTAATGGGACCGTATGCCTCCTGTGTTAGGTGAAGGTTCTGCACACAGGTTAAGAACTTATGTGAACGGTTGGATTTGGCTGACTGCTCCTCTCAGAAGATGTCAGGGTAGTTAAGGTCCCCCATGACAATCACATCCCTAGACTGTATGGCTTCTGAGAGCTGTCTCAAGAATTCCAAGTCTAGCTTTTCCTCTTGGTGTGGTGGTCTGTAGCAGACCCCCACCATCACGTCCCTTTCCGCTTGACCTCCATGTATCCTAACCCACAATGCCTCATGTTATCGGGTCTGCAGGGTACCACCCATTCCTCTGGTTCTCGCCTGCCATGACTTTGATCTTATTAAGGGAGGAAAGAGTTGGAGTGTTAATAGGTACCCACAGAATAATGATGCTTGACCCGTCACGTGATTCCAGGTGCTTTATTCTCTCGACTTTCTCTCACAGCGGTCCAGATAGCAGGCAGCAGCCCGTCCCACTTGCCCCTCAGTCACCCTTGTGTTCTGGAGAGGATCGCCAGCTTCGCAGTCCTAAAGGTAAGTACTGGCCAGTGTCCCGTGGTGCTAATTACCTCATTAGCAGCTCACATTAACAGTGCCTTTTATCCTACACAATTTACTGCCAAGGAGCAGTCCCAGTTGTTACCCCTCTGTGAGTAACGGTAACTTGCAGTCTTGACCCAGTCCCTCTGGGTGTGAGCTGCTCCCACCTGGGGCTCAGCTTATTGCCTGCAAATTGCCTCATTAGTGGCGGAGGCTTGCCGCATCTCTCACTGCCTCCCTGCAGTTTGTGCTGTCTTGGCTCTGGGAGCTCCCTCGCTGCCAGAGCCAGTTCCTAGGATCCGGGATGGTCTACCCCTTTGCTCTGGGATTGTTGCCTGCTTCCCCTTTTGGGTCCCAACCAGGGACCACCTCTCTATTCTGGGATGCCACGCCCCATCGCTGCCTGGACCTGCGGCTTCTTTCCCCTCTAACTCACCACAGCGGCTGGAGTTCGGTTGCAGGTATTAGGCGTCTCTACTGACCTGGCGGCTGTACGGTCCCTTCTCTGTGTCTCTCTAGGTCTTGGCTCTGTGTCTCAGGGCCGTCTTTCTCCAGGGTCTCGGGCAACCTCTCTCTTCTCTCTCCCGGTACCCAAAGGCATCTTTTCCAGGGTTTCGTCCTACCTTTATTCCTGGAAGCTAGGTCCCATCGGCTTACCAGTGGCATGGGAAATTTTCCCCCCTGCCCCTGCCTGGGCATCGTGACTGCCAGCTGTGGGGATTTTCCCCAAATAACAGGGCTCTAGTCAGGAACCCTGTTACACCTCAGCTTTCTCCTCCTCTGATCTCATTTTGATTACCGTAGATGTATAATGCTCCTTTACATAGAGAGCAATCCCATCCCCCTTCCTTCGCTTGTTTTTCTGGTCATCAAAACATTTAGATAAGCATGTAGTTAAAAGCAGACATTTAAGTCTCTTCAACTGAAATGGGATGAATCAAAGTTTGTTTAAAAAAAGGATCTTGCAGCAACATTTTTTGTGGGATGATTAATATGAAATGTTGGCACTCCTACGGTACATCAGCCAGAAAGAAGTAACAAGACTTAGATAAATATCATAAACACATCATTTTGGATGACTATAAGGAAATTTTAAAAGTCAACCATATGGAAAACATTCTATCCAAGATGTTATATATCACATACTATAGCCTCAGCTACAGGCTTATCATTCAAAATATTAACTTAAAGATATTATTCTAACAAGAACTGGTTAGTGTGAACAATATTTGATTTCTTACTCATAAACATTTGCAAAAGCAACAAATGTATGATTTTAATAAGATGGCCATACCCTCTACTAATTCTAGATTGAATTGGTAAAGATTACCTAAGTGACTCAGACACAAACTGATAAATCATGTCAAGATCTGAAATTAATTTTATTCCTTACAAATGAAAGGATAGTTTGATATAAGGTATTTTGCTCACATGGCGTAGGAGTCCAATAATCATTCAGCAGTAATAGAGAACACATTTTAGATACTATTTAAAGGCAGGAAATGCAAAAAAAAAATTTCATAAGAAAAATAATTTGACAAAAATTATATAAAAAAGTCTAAGAGACTTGTTCATATGCACATGTTGATACTTTCTTTCACAGGTCTCAGTGTAAGGAGCAATGAGTATGGGAGTGACTTACAGTCTCTGCTAATGATTCCTATTTTTAAGGAGCATTGACTAGACATACAAAAAGCATTCAAGCATTTAAAAACATAAATATGTATCTAGCGGGATTTATAAAAAAGTGCCTAACTGTTAGGGGCCTAACTTCCATTGAAGCGCCTTGGTAAATCTTATTAGGCACTTTTTTGTATCCTTTGGCAACAAAATGCCTTTAGTTAATCTAAACACATGCACCTTAATAGCAGAAGAGAATGGACTGCTGAAACAGTTATTTTTCAAAACCACAAGAAAAATATGTTAAAAGGTATGAATGCAAGTAGACCCTAGCTTTCAAGTAGGAGGCAAAGTAAGTTTTCACCTTAGAGATTAACTGAATGAGACTCGACGTGCTATATATCTACCTCAGATAAATATATCTACTTTGACCAGTCTACAACATGCAAATCTATCCTGAAGTCAAATCTACTTGACTTCAGACTAACATTGCTAACTATGTGCCTCTATTCAAATAGGATCAACAATATACTAAGAACTAACCAGAACATTTTTTATTTGGGATATCTGACAATATAACAATTTTCTCTGATACAAAAATACCCACAAACTATACATAGCAGGCCAAGCTATGCAAGTAGTTACACCTTATAAATCCAGATAAAATGCAATGAAGGCAAGGAGTCTACATCAGTTTCTAACATGATTTAATTCCATTAAAAAATCATCCACAAAATCTTGTCTGAGTGAAAAGGCAGTTCTGTAAGAATTCTCATTAATCAGTCAATCTCGAGAGCATTGGCAGGGACCTTTCACTATCTCATCAAGAACAAGAGCAGTGCAATAACAATATCAACCAAAAATAAATGATTCCTACTCATCAGGGTGTTTTTACCTGTGTTCAAATACACTAGAATGCCCATAAAGCAACAGTGATAAAGATACCTCATTTGTATCAGAGCTGAAGCACAAAAAGCTTCCTACTTTGTTGCCACTCATTTCATACTAAACCAGGGTAAGTAGAAGGCTGACTTCATTTGGCCTTAGAAAAAAACTCTCTCTAATAGGCCTACTAGAATATTCTAACACTTTTACAGGTTACAGATTAAGCTTTGGCATAATCTAGAAAGAGAGATTTACATTTTGCAAACCATTTTCCTAGTGTAGATGAAAGGTAATTGATGTCAGTAATATCTGGAAAAGTTGTTAATGATTAAACTCTGTTTGTTACCTAGGCTTAAAGCCATCTGCCAAGTACTAACAAGTTGAGAATACTACATACAGTGCATCCCTTCAATAAAATGGGCTTCCTTGAGCAGATCATATTAGCTCTTAGCACTCTACATTGCTTTCCTGGAGAATAATGAGTCAACCACAAAGTCACCTCATTTTTAAGGTGCCTGGTTCAGCATCTCTTAAATTCACCTACAGCTCTGCAATGAAGATCATGGTTGACAATCCCTTAAGCAGAATGGAACTTTTACCTTAAGAATATTGTGCGTCTATGCAGGAGATGGACCTCTCTCAGGGCCAGTCTGAGACTGTAGAATAAATTCCCACAGAAAATGTGATTAAGAGCTGACCAGAGAATGACAATTACAATTTATGGAAACTTGTGAGATTTCAATACCTGTTTTTCTTCTGTACTAAAAAACAAAACCCTTTGAGCTTTTAGTGAAAAGCAGAATAGAGGAACATGACATACATTCCAGCCTAGCAGTTACAAGATCAGCAGGAGGAGACTCCAGTTTAAGTCCCTGATCTGCCGGTGCGGTTTCTCCCCAGATCATTCAGATCAGGCAGAGCATAAATTACAACCTAGGTCTCTCACGTCCCACACTAGCACTCTAAACACCCAGGTATAGTGAATGAGTCAGCCTCCATCCCTCTGTCCCAGAAAACTTTCCTAATCTATTTCATTTCCATGAAGTGTTTTGGCTTTTGCTGAAACAGCATATTTCACTGAAAATGTTTCTACCTGTTAATACTATGGAAGATAATCCATTGTAATGTTCCACATGCAAGGTACACCTCTCCAATCTGCCTTCTCCAATACAAAAACACAATAAACCGCAGTAAATACCTACCAAAACAAAAGTTACATTGTACATGCAATTCTTCCCCTGCAGGATGATGTGTAATGAATATGATGCTATCCAATAATAATGCGTTAACACTGCATGCTAAACTGGTCGTTGTGATGGTGCTTACTTTATGAATATTTTGGTTAATTTAGGAGGTGCCCGTCAGAAATGCAGGCAGGAGAAAAGCTCAAGAGAGCCACCTGGCAGCAAACACTTAAGAATTATTAAGGGATGAAATCATAATTCTTTGCTTCAATAATTTTATCTCTGGCTAGCCTATGATTTCTTAAGCAAAGGCCAATACCTTCAACCACACACACAACTAAAGACCCCCAGTAGGGTTTAAAAAGGATGGTCTCTCTAGTTTGTATGGGAGGAGAGCAGAGAGAAACTAGACTCAGCGATACAGCAACCCACTGGTGGAAAGTTAGACTTATTTAGGTTGTCATCAGGGAATGATAGGACTTTAGGTAGGATAGACATGTATGTAGAATTTGGTTTCATAATACTTTTTCTATAAAACTTTGTTCCTAATTAAGTAAAACTTTTGATTTAAGGTGAATGTTCCATCACTGTATCATGTTCCCCAAAGTGAAACACTACAGGTGATGCAACAAGTTGGAATGCAGTGTGGTGACAACTGGAATACAGGTTATATAGGGAGACTAAGATCCTAGTCAGAGAGAAGATTACAAAACTCCACCCCAAGAGAGTATAACTATAAAACTTAAAACCAGAGAGGGAACATTAGAACATTATAGACTAACATATTTCTTCATTTCAGTTGAGTGATTTCTAGACACTAGAAATTTGGTTTATCTCCAATTAATGGTATATAGGCAATGACAAAAGGTCTGACATCATAGCAAAATGCAGAGGGAAATATATCTCCTCCTGTGACCCCCATTGAGGCAGTGGTGATCCTTTTATTAACACCATGATAAAGGAAAAAAGGATAATGCCCTCTCCAAATTATCCTAAATGTTGCTGGATATGCATAACTCCCCCTCACTGAAAATGGATTTAATGCACAGCACCTAACTCTGGATTAAGCCACAGTCTTTCACACAAAGATTTACTGAACCACAGTAAGCGTCTTTCAACAAATTATTTGGTGGTTACAACTTTATATTTTTAAAAGCCAGATAAAAAAGATGCGTCACTTTGGTTTTGCCCTTATATTTCACATAATAAAATACAATTTCCCAATGTGAGAAAATACACCTGTTTATTTAAGTGTCAACCTGGTACCCCACAGTATGGGCAAAAATAGGGGGCTGTCCATGATACCATATCGTTTTTGCAAACTACATGCCTCCAAATCTTGTTTTTGGAAGGCAGAATGTAGGGAGAAAGAGATTTTTTTCCAGAGTCATGGCCAACTGTGTGACATACAGTAAGTCTTCATGGAAACATAGTGTCCAGGAAGCGTAACATCTCCAGAGGTAGTCTGGGTGTGACATCAGGAACTTCCTGCTGTGGCAGGACAGCAACAATGCTGAGTCCCAGACTTCTGCAAAGGCGTTAGGAAGACTATTACTTTTTTACTATAAATAGTTTTTCATATAACTTCCTGTAAATTAAAAAAAAAAAGTTTTCACAAGCCTCATCAAAATACTACAGATTGCATGTAACAACTTGTTCACCCTCAGCCAGTTTGGTATCTCTTCAGGCAAAAACTACAGCCTCACCAGCATCTGTGTGAGGGTTAACACTGGACTCCATCTGCTGTTCTTTGCAGCCCCAGGAAGAAGCAGCAATGAGTCACAGAGTCTGCTCACTCTCTTCCATCTTGCTTCTATTCCAGGAAAGAAAAGTCAGCTTCTCTGCTTAAAATATGTACCCAAATTTTGGAAGGCTGATTTTACAGGAAAGGACACATGTGGTATGCAAGTAAATATGGCATTTGCTTACCTTATGTCACATTGTTGATTGTGTAAATTTGTGGTATACAAGAATCAAGAAAAAGCAACAGAATATAAATGATAATGTTGTCACAAATCATACTCCTACCCCCCACTACATTTACCTTCTAATCTCCACTTTCCCCACCTTCTGATTTGGCTTCTTTGCTTCAGTGCCTATAGCAATTCCCCTTGGAAGCAGCAAAAGCTGTAATCTTATACTGCTGCAAGCTCTCCTCCGGCAGAGCCCTCCCCCTGCCGATAGCTGCCATCACTCAAGTGGTTCTTGCTGGCATGCTAACTCAAAGTTGTTGCAATTTCTTTCCACTCTTCCATACCTCATATCCCCAGCTGTTCCAAAGGGGTGATCACCTTGCTTGTTTGATGAGGTCTAGAAACTCAGCAATAATCATTGTGCTGGCACTGTTGAAGCCAGCCAGCAGTACCAAGGCAAGAACTGGAACGCAGCCTGATCAGCATAGAAAAATCTGCTAATTTGTTGCACTGAATATTTTGTTGTAAAAAATAATCATGAGCCTTGTGATAGACTATGAAAGGCAAATTAAAGTGTCTGAGCCTGACTCTTTTACAGTTCCTTCTGCAAAATGAGTTGACACTTTTAGGTTAGCTGCTTAAATTGAGGCATTTGGAAGGTTCTGACTTGTTAATAAATGACCTCTTTGAATTATACAAAAAAGTGGTCATCTCTGCAATCATCACCTGTCAAAAACACAGTATTTACAACTGTTCTTGACCAATTTAAAATGGATTAGATTACAACAGAATGGCTCGGAGTTTAAGAGTTTAAGTTTGTAATTGATACTGCCTCATAGCAGTTTGTAAAAATGAGGGGAGGGAGGGAGGGAAAGCTCTAAAGGTTGCTTTTTTTTAAATGACCACATTACCTAGCATTGTAAATTATTCATATTCACTGACATTTTAACCTTAGCTGGACTGTTGCCTTTTAAAAAATTATTTTATAGCAACCACAATATATTTTTCAAAGCAGGTTCTATTACTAATAATAAAAAATATGAAAAATAAATGTACATATCATCACAGATCTTGAAGATACTTGAGTTAATTTTAAACGCACACATATCAGAGAATTGTATGTATAGCAGTACATATAGTATATATACAAAAAGAGTGATTTTTCCAGAGAGAAAAAATTGTAACTACCTAACCTCCAGAGAGGTAATTTTGTGTAAAGTATGTGGGAGATCCTCATACATGAGAGCAGGAGCATATTTTTATTTACCCTTTATAGAGTGAAAGGTACCATAGCATACCTGATGCTTTCTGCTTTGTATTGCATTGCATTATTTTGATTAGGACAAAGGTTTACAATCACCCTTTTTTCCTCTGATGATAAAAAGAATCAAATAGGTTTTTCTCTACAAGAAAGATGTAGGCAATTGAATTCAGTGGAAACTTGGTATAGTCAGGCTGGAAAAGCAAGCTATAGTAATGAAAGAGGCTTCTTTTGGGAAGGGGAAAAGCCAAACCTGGTCAGATTTCTCCCTGCTGGTCTATTGCTACAGCCTAGGGAGGAAAGGATCAATGCCTGCTCAACCTACAATGGTACTGACAGCCAGTTTTATGTCTGGTGTGCTTCAACAAAGCATTAGAAAATAAGCAGATACAAAAAGGGGAGCAGAGATGCTACAATTTTCTTTTATTTATGTCTTTGGACATAATATGTTGTTTGAGTAAAGTAAACTTCAGAGTATAGACAGCTTTGTACTGCTGGCTATTAACCAAGGTGCTAAGACACCAAAGCTTAGACAATTGATTTTAGGGCTTCACACTGTGACTAGCTGTCATTCTCCAAAATACTGTAAATAATATTTACGCTTCCACGTCATCTCTGGCACTTTAGGAATGGTAGAAATGAACAAATGAACACTTCCCAGGCTTCCTGCTTTGGCTCATACACTAAGGTGAAATAATCTTCTGCACTGCAGGACCTGTGGCTATTCTGCCATTAAATCTCCTGCACGGTCCCCAACCCCAAAGCTGTACATCACTTAGGAAGAAAATTTAAACCCTTGCATGCTTAAGCATCAAGCCTTTCCATTATGGGGTTAATTTAATTTAGTGTAAACATTTTCCACATAAAATGTCTTTGCCTTTTCATTGAAATATGGACTAGCTACTACCATCTTCCATCATGATTGTATATTCTGTCTAAAAGTATAGGCTCCTCTTTATCTAAAGGAGGTGTAGTGGTAGACCATCTATGGTTAAAATACTGGACTGGAGTCTACTGCAGCTCTTGTGTAGATTCTCTGTGTAAAGTTAGTCAAATTGTCCTAATTACTCAATTATCCATTCAAAATTGCATAATCCAGTCTTCAAGAGAGAATAATGGCAGATGAACTGCTTATTACAAGGGAAAACGAAGAGAAGATTGATAATGTTTTAGCTACCCGGTGGTTATTGTCCATCTAACTGTTACTCCACAACTGGTGAAAGCTACAGCTTGATAGGACTAGATCTAACCCCTTTCACTGAAAGCTAAATTACCATGGTTTTGCATACATGAGCACTTACCATGGAAGAAGTAACACAGGATAGATTCTCATGCTCTTTTACATTCCAGTAAAATCTTCATGTATCACTTCTGTTAGGAATTAGGCTTATATCCCATGTAAATAAGTTTTAAAGTAAACATTTACTCTCCATGTTCCCGCTTCCATCAAGTGGAAGTAAGTCTAGGAGAAACATTCAGTGACCCTACCTTTTGTATTCTCCATTGCCCCTGAAAAAAGTGATTAGGAGGAACACAGTTGGCCTGGGCTAAAGTTACAGCAAAAATTACTGTGGTAACAAATACAATTTGTTAAATACCATTTCTGTCAACCAGTTTCTAGTTGTTCTGTATTAAAGACAGCATGCATAATCCATTAACCATCTCTCCCTAATTAGTTACTCTAAAAAGAAGAGGCAGACTTTTTAATCCAGAGTTTTTTGCAATATCTTAATTGACGAAAACTTCTGGGGAAAGCCTTAACTCAACTGTCAATCTATAGACTTCTAGTTGGTGGAAGCTGACTACTAGAGTGAGTCCCTTTCTCTTGAGCTAGTCTATTAAGACCAACTATAGGATTTGAACTGAAGTTTCCTTATTTCATATTATTGAAGACTGTCAGATAGTTAATCTGTCTGAGGGGTCCATATCTTTAAAATTTACACTGAGAAGAGCAATTAATTATACTATATTGTAAAATTAAAATTATTAAAGGCACTACATAGGATTTGAATACATTGAGGTTCTACCTGAAGTGTTAACACAGCCCTGAATCACACACTTTAAACTCAAATTCACTTATAAAATAATAATACAATGAATTTAAATTCATTTTCAGTGATATGACTAGAAAATACTTTACATTAAGATAGACTGTTTGATGGCAAATGGGAAAGAATTAGGAGAGCCTGGGCTCAAAATAGGGATTTATTCACTTACTCATTTTTATACCAATGGAAATCCTTAACTGCCTTGTAATTCAACTGAGTCATACTCAATTTTATATATAAGGAATATAGCTTAATGTTTAGTAATAGAGTTGGTCTGGGAAAAATGTTAAATATTTTCATCATATAAACTATGATATAAATTTGAAGAGATTAAGGGAATACTGGATACCAACAAGAAGACAAGAAGGTTGCTTTTTCAAGACTTTGCCTATTCTTTCCCATTATTAGCCTTCTAATAGATCTCACTACATTCTTAAGAAAGTGGTGCTTTATTTTTCAAATGATCCAAAAATACATGCCATGATTCTCCACTCTTCACAACACTCCCTTTTTCCAAGGCCCATTCTGTCTGTGATCTCATGGTACAGATGTTTCCTTTTGGGGTTTCAGTAGCCTCTCTGCAAGGTGCTTAGGGATGAAAAAACGATCCCCAATAAAACCTGAGATCTAAATAATCCAGACCTCTGCAAGAGTCTAGTCTGAATTTTAATTTAGTTTAGGCTTAGATAAATATTCTGGGATTTAAAAAAATTTTTTTTTTCTTACTGAAACTAACCAAATCGCCATTTTTTTTATTGCTGGTCTACCCTGACTTTGCTACGGTCATATATTTTCCGGTTCAAGCTCAAGAGTATATTATGCACAAAGAAAAAAAATAGCAAGAATCTCACAAAAATATAACAAGCAGCACGGGGGAGCTGAGAAGGAAAAATGACAGAACTTAGTAAAAACAATGCTTGGATTTTTATAGCATTTATCATCCATGGATGCTAAAGCATTTTGCAAAAGGACTGTATTATTATCAACAGTGTACAGATAGGGAAACTGAAGACAAGAAAGATGAAGTGATTTATCCCAGGTCACAAGCCAGTCAGCTGCCAGCCTGTAAGTGGAACTGAAGACCCAGTTGGGTGGCCATTCTACTTTACCACACTGCCTGCTGAATATTCAGCACTGTTTTCCTCATTTTCAATAACCTAAAGTAAGCAGACATTTACTGATCACTAATTAATATTAGTAAGTAATACAATTATCCAGTTGCTATTATGTAATGTCATAAAAATATGTCTATATGTACATCAATAATAACAAAGTTATTATGTTTTTGATCCTTTAAAAGCATCCTAAACATGCCCACTTATATATATTTATATTTATATTATCCTTTTCAGTGAATGAACACTAGTTGGCAGATCACCAGAAGGTGGTACATCTGTTATTGCTGCAGGGTACATACCCACCCAGAATCCAGCATTACAAAAGGAATAAATCAGTAAGTATACCATCTGATAAAAAAAAACCAGCACTAAGACATGTCAGATTAATACAGCATCATACAAGTTGAAGAATAAGAAATAGAAACTCTTTTGGCAGCTTAACATGTTCTGTTTCAGGAGAAAATATATGACCTACAAACCCTGGATAGGAAAAATGGAATAACAGATGGAAAATTCCACTGAGTGCTTTATCAGCCACCTGTCATCCACTGAATGGTGGCCAGTAATACAGCTACAACTTATTAAGTTACGTGATGGAAGAGGAAGTTGGCACTAGCATGAAGTACAGTAATTTAGGGTAATGATGTGTAGCTTATGCTAAGCATAAGAAACTCAAGTTGTACTTGGAAAGGACAATAGGACAGGCCACAGTCAAAAATGATGAACAAACCTCAGAAGGTTTTGTTGGTTAGCTGGACTTTTCAAAACCTCCCATTTACAAACACCTTTTCAATAACTCTTCAACAGACTATTGGGTTCATCCAGCAATATCTCTTTGGTTCCCTTGATCTTATCCCACAGTCCTGTCATTTTGTAAGATGACTCCAGCCACTCTACTTTCTTTATTGGATCCACTTTTGAATTTAAAATTTTGCATGCTGAGGCAGAGACAGTGTGTTTCAGACCAGAATGGTAAAGGCATGTGAGATCTAAATATACTCACAGCTAGCCACTTGCAGAGAGGCTACTGGAACCCCAAACGGAAACATCTGTACCATGAGATCATAGACAGAATGGGCCTTGGAAAAAGGGAGTGTTGTGAAGAGTGGAGAATCATGGCATGTATTTTTGGATCATTTGAAAAATAAAGCACCACTCTGTTAAGAATGTAATGGGATCTATTGGAAGGCTAATAATGGGAAAGAGTAAGAAAGGACAAGAGTCAAAGGGGAGGATGGGATGGAAAAATATTGGAGCACTAATTAAAACTTAAATATCAACTCTGGCTTGAGTTAGGTTCAGAGGTCCTATTGTATGGACAGTCATACACCCAACAATATGTGGGCTTTTTACTTCCAACTTCAGGTCAGGAGTTTGCAACCAGGCTTGTGGCTCTTCAAGGCACAGGGAAACGGCCCAGTCCTGACCTCTCTCATTAGATGACTTTTGCACCAACTTAACTTTATGAGGTTCTTCAGCACTTCGTGTCTTAGAAAATTTCCCTGATTGATGGCTCCTAGAAAAGGTTGCAGACTTATTTTTTTAGGGTATGATCAGGCTAGAAATCTTTCTGAGAGAGGGAGCAGTGCAGGCCACTCCTTTTGAAACCACTCCTCCCCAGTTCTCTATGTCTTTGACAACATGTGGTGATTCCAGTTTGGAGAAGTCATGGAGAGCAGTGGCTGCTCCATTTCTACTATTCCTTGTGTGTTCCTGGTCTTGAGAAGGATTGTGGGGGGTGGGGAGAAGAGGGCAGAAGAAGCTCATCTCCTCTCTGATTACAAGGAGTCAAGCTGTGGGCAAATTCCTTGGCTTGCTAATGAGAATATTGTGGGAGACAGTGTCAAAAACTTTGGTAAAGTCAAGATATTCTACATCCACTGCTCTCCACTTATCCACAGTGCCTGTTACTGTATCATACAAGAAAATCAGATTGGTCAGGGATGACTTTCTCTTGGTGAATCCGTGCTGGCTGTTCCTGATCACCTTGTTCTCCTCTGAGTGCTTCACAATAGCTTCCTTGAGGACCTGCTCCTCCTTAATAGCTCCAGGTATCGAGGTCAGGCTGACTGGTTTGTAGTTGCCTGAATCCTTCTTCCTCTTCTTAAAAATGAGTATTATATTTACTCTTTTCCAGTCATCTGGGACCTCACCTGACTTCCACGAGTTCTTAAAGTATAGCCAATGACTCTAAAATTATCTCAGCCAGTTCCTTCAGTGCATCCCATGGATACTCTAACACACATACCCTGCCAAATTGTAACCATGTGGATTCTTTAGTAATCTCTAACCTGGTCTGCAATTATTCTAGGATGTTTGTCTCCTTCCCTATCTCTGCTGCCAATTGCATTCATGAGCTGGTAGCTACCCCTATTTGTAAAAAGTGAAGTAAAAATGGCATGACATTCTTCAGCCTTCTCTGCTCATCTGTGACTAGATTGCCTTCCACATTCCATAAGGGACCTATGGAAATCTCTGGTCTTTCTCTTACTTTTGACACACCCATAAAATCCTTTTTTATTGTTTTTCATGTCTCTTGCCAGCTAAATCTCAAATTGTACTTTGTGCTTCCTAAATTTCTCCCTGTGTGTCCACATGATATTCATACTCTTCTCAGGTACTATGACAAAATTTACATTTTTTGCAGGATTCCTTTTTGAATTTCAGCTCCTTAAAGAGATGGCTGTTTAGCTAGGCTGGTCTCCTATTGCACTTCCCAATCTTCCATCTCAGGATATCTTGTTCCTGTGTCTTTAAGAGAGCCTCCTTAAAGTACAACCAGCTCTCTTGGGCTCTGTCCCATCAGAGTTGCCTCCCAAGGGATTCTGCCCATCAGGTCCCTGAGTTTGTTAAAGTTTGCTTTTCTGAAGTCCAGAGTCCTTACTCTGCTGCTCTCCTTCCTTCTTCCCCTTAGGATCTTGAACACTATCATTTTGTGGTCCCTGTCAACCAAATTACCTTCCATCTTCACATTATCAACAATTGTCTCCCTGTTTGTGAGCAGTATGCTAAGAAGAGTTCCCCACCTCACTGGCCCCTCTACCATCTGAATCAGACAAGTTATCCCCAAGAACCTCCAGGAACTCGCTGGGCTACTTGTGCATTACTGTATTTCCCTCCCAGCAGATGTCCCAATAACTGAAGTCTTCCATGATAAACAAGTCCTGCAATACGGAAGCTTCTGTCAGTTTTTAAAGACAGTCTCATCCACTTCATCCTCTTTGTTTGGGGATCTATAGCAAATGACCACCATGACATTCCT
>NW_005842227.1:702220-706137 GCF_000455745.1 Alligator sinensis
TCCTTTTGACCTATATCCAGAGACTTTCAACAGTCCTATCTTCTGTTTTATGATGCACCACCTAACACACAAACATTGCTTTTATGGAGAGGAACACCTCCTCCTTTTTTTCCCCTGCTTATCTTTCCTGAACAAGCTACACTGTACTCCAGCCATGTAAACTATCCCACCATGTCTCCGTAATCCCTATTACATCATCATCCTGTGATTGTACTAGGATGTACAGTGCTTTTAAGTAAACTGAAGTAGTTGGGTGCTCACTACCTCACAAAAGTCAGACAACTTATCTAGATGCCTAAATATAGACTTAAGAACTTAATATTAGGCATTTAAAAAATGACAAGTATTGCTTAATGCAGGCATTAATGTAAAGACTGTGGGACTTCTGGTACTACTAAACCATGGTTAATCTAGAGATAGTCTAGAAAGAACAGGCCTCAACGAACAGTGAATGACCTAACGAACAGAGAATATGCATTGCTGACCACTCATTGACTTGATAAGAAATGTAAAAAATAAAAAGACACTAATGAGCAGAGAAGCTGGTCCAAACAAGGGAGTGTTAGGACTAAAGAAAAAATTAGTGAGGACAGGTGTTGAGATAAGAGAAAAACCAAAGATACCAGGTGTGCAAGCTTGGCAAAGAAACAAGTAAAAATTACGATCCTGGCAAAAGCACAGGTAAACATTGGCATGAAACTTGGGTATTTCAGGTATAAATATAGGTGCCTCAAAGGTTTTTTCTTTGTAGTGACCTAGGGGAACATAATTAATGCAAAGCATTGCTACCATTGTCCACGACTGTTTTGCTGAATTGGACTGATTACTGAACAGGCCAGCTAGTGTACTGTCCAAATGAAAACAAATCTCTCTGAGTCATTGCCACTGAACATGAATTTGAGTAATTTTTTCTGC
The DNA here is from genome assembly GCF_000455745.1 of Alligator sinensis. NCBI lineage: Eukaryota > Metazoa > Chordata > Crocodylia > Alligatoridae > Alligator > Alligator sinensis. The sequence continues at coordinate 703,136 of NW_005842227.1, forward strand.
ATCACACTCAGGCTCCAGGAAGCAACTTATGGGTAATGAACTCTTGGGCTAGGGACAGACATTACACATAAACCAGTTTAAGTGATCAGAAACTGGTTTAAACCTGTAACAGAACAGATGTTCAGTTTACATAAGCTGGTTTGAAAATGGCTGAACCTGGTTTGAGATAAACCCGGTTGAATGTAGAATCAGACTTAACTGAGTTGGGTCAAACCGGTTTATGCAATGGCTATCCTAGCCCCCTTCCTGGTTTACGTTAAACCAGAGTCCCCCAGCATCCCTGAACACTCTCTGGACTGGGCAGAGCTCTCTGCTCCAGAGAGCTGGGCTGGGCCCTCCCCTTTGCTCCCTGGATGCATCTCCAGCAGAGACTGTAGGTACAGGGCATCTGCCTGGCTTCTTCCTGCTCTCTTCCTTCCCCTCATCACTCTGCTGAAGCAGGGATTCCCCCCTCTCCTCTGCCTTACACAGACACCTCTCAGCACTAGCTAGCATACCACATGCTATGGGAGACAGGACAGAGGCAGACAGCACAGCGCTGCTTAGGGCTTTTTGGAGCTAATCAACAAGTAGCTGGTAATGTCCCTCCATTCTTTCCTTGGAACAAGTTGTTTAAGAAGATCTTGAACAAATGAGAGAGGCTTTTGTTTTGATTGGCTGATAAATACTCCCTGCTGTGTAACCAAATGCTGTGTAAATCCCTGGCTCCATCGCTGACCAGCGAGGGGCAGGGGGACCCCACTCTAATGAGAGTATCCTGCTGGGGCCTGGCCATACTCCCCTCATCTTAGCACTATGGAAGGGAAGGGAGGGCTGCTCTAGCACCCCCCAGCTTCTAGCCTGAGCCACTGCAGGTACGTACCTGCATTTTTTCACTCCAGAGGGGATGTCTGTGTGGTTAAAAACCGATTCAGTCTTGACAAGTTAGACTAACCTGCAACAATTGAATCGATTCACGCTCAGGCCTTTTGAATGTCTGTCCTTAGCCTTGGAGTGCACAGACCCCAACAGCCTAAACACCAAGAATGACAGTGAGCAAGATGCTATCCAAACACACACCAAAGAACAAAAAGGGTAATATGCACATCTAAAAACTAGGACTCAGAAAGATAAATCAGCTTTACAATTGTAATGTGTAATGGATACTGGCTTTAGCCATTTTAACATAACCAAAATCACATGAAATTTGCAAAAAATATATCAAAATACCATAGCACTGATTTTCACAAATATTTTAAATGTTTTTTAAGAAAATAAATAAAAAAGAAGTGTTTTGACGGCAAAAAATTACTCTCTCCACATTCTTAAGAGTGCCAGAGTTAACAATATGTTTCTTGTTTCCCACTATATTTGTAGGAACCTCAATAACTGAACCTCTATGGGATTGCAGCAGTCATCTCCAGACTTGTTAAAAGTCTCCTCACTTTGATGGCCTGCTTACTGTTCAATAGTAGCTTAATGCAAGGTTTGCATGTTCTTGGGACACAGAATACTCTCTGGGATAGGTTGCATAAACACTAAAGCCAAATTATACAGCTGTGATACCCCACAGGAGATCATCAAAGAATTATGAGCACTGCATATACGTCTACATCTATATATAGAGAAATAATTTTTTAAGTATGGATACAGTAATTATCCACATTTCTAGAAGGTTGTAGGATGATGATTTCTATAAGAATGGAACCTTAACTATTTGAAATTCTATTTATTACTTCTAAGCATCACACTATAAATTTAGGCACACTTTGTATTGGTCATCAAAAATAAAAGTCCCAGACACCCAATCAAAATACAGCCAACGAAGACAGAACAAGACCAAACAAAAATCATCTGCTAAATTGAAAGTTTCATTATAGAATTCCGATGATAAAATTATGTCCTACTCTAAAACAGTAGGAAATCTTAGAATTTAGAAGGAATTGGCACATTATACCTAACATACTACAATTAAATAACCTGTTTATCAGATAAAAACTTTTCTATTGTTACTTTGATTTCACTACATAGCACCCTGTATCTTTTTAGCTATTATAAGCACTTGCTTCTCTACTTGAATTCAATGCAATCTGCAGATTGGTGCTCAAAACCTCTGAGTCCTATATTTTTAAATTACTGATTGTTGGTCACAACTTAATATGTTTTCTTATTTACCAAGAGCTTTTACATTCTATGACAGTCCTGGTGAACATAAAGTAAATCATAGATGAAAACTTCATTAAAAATAAACCCCACTGCTTTCTCAAAACTTCAGCTAGTTTGATAGCATAACAAAGAACACAAATATAAAAGGTTATTAAAATGCTTTGCTTTGTTGGGAACTATACCAGTCCTGGAGCTTGAGTAAATCTGTTCTCTCTTGACATACCTGACTTATTCTATTATGCCTTCAATTATTTTGGTTGAGCTCACCATGTCTTGCTGGCCTTTATAGAAAACAGAAGGTACAAAAGATAACTGATGTTTCCCCATCTGTTTTCTTAATAAATACCCTCTGCTACAAAGGACCGGTGTGCAGACAACAAAATAGGACTCACTTATCAAACCATACACCAAATGCCACCAGAGAACCAAGCTGTGTTTTGATAAGGATTTCCTGGATGATATGACAAAATTCTGCCTGCATCTTGGAGGTATCTTGGGCATCTGGAAAACAATGCTTCAACCAGATAACAAAAACAAATCACTTTTAATTAGTTAAAGTCTTGGGGGTTTTTTTACTCTTAAATCCTGCTTTAAAATAATAATAATTAAAAAATCTCCAGCTCTGACATTTGAAAACATGATGCAGTATTATTGCCTAAAGGCCCCAAGTGACAAGATTAACTAGCTACAAAAAAGCCTGACTAGTATGTAAACATAAAACAACCTTCAATTTGCAATCAGAAAATCCATACATGATTACTGTGGTGTAACACTTAAGAATTATTGGCCTATTTTTGCAATTAAAAAAAAAATAAGTACAGCTGTACAAAATCGTGAAATGTTTTCAAATAAGAGCG
>NW_005842227.1:706147-716011 GCF_000455745.1 Alligator sinensis
CAACTAACAGAATATTTGTTCTGGTGCGATAGGCAAGATGTTTTCTTGCAGATAAAATCTTAGGTCTCTAAATGTCTTTCAAAGAAAAATGAATTTGGAAGGATTTTTTTCGCCTTTAATGACACCTTCACACAAGGGACTTATTCATAGATTCATAGATTCATAGATGTTAAGGTCAGAAGATACCTCAATAGATCATCGAGTCCGACCCCCTGCATAAGCAGGTTTAGATGACCCCACCTAGATGCATATCCAACCTCCTCTTGAAGACCCCCAGGGTAGGGGAGAGCACCACCTCCCTTGGGAGCCCATTCCAGACTTTGGCCACTCTAACTGTGAAGAAGTTCTTCCTAATGTCCAATCTAAATCTTCTCTCTGCTAGCTTGTGGCCATTATTTCTTGTAACCCCCGGGGGTGCCTTGGTGAATAAAACCTCACCAATTCCCTTCTGTGCCCCTGTGATGAACTTATAGGCAGCCACAAGGTCACCTCTCAACCTTCTCTTGCGGAGACTGAAGAGGTCCAGGTGCCCCAGTCTCTCCTCATAGGGCTTGGCCTGCAAGCCCTTAACCATACGAGTGGCCCTTCTCTGGACCCTCTCCAGGTTATCCGCATCCCTCTTGAAGTGCAGTGCCCAGAATTGCACGCAGTACTCCAACTGCAGTCTGACCAGCGCCCGATAGAGGGGAAGTATCACCTCTTTGGAGTTATTCGTCATGCATCTGCTGATGCATGATAAAGTGCCATTAGCTTTTCTGATGGCTTCGTCACACTGCCGACTCATGTTCATCTTGGAGTCCTCTAGGACAACGAGATCTCTTTCTGCTTCTGTGCTGCCGAGCAGGTCATTTCCTAGGCAGTAGGTATGCTGGACATTTTTCCTCCCTAGATGAAGCACTTTGCATTTAGATTTTTCCTCCCTAGGTGTAGCACTTTGCATTTTTCCTTGTTGAATTGCATTCTTTTGTTTTCTCTTTGACTTAATAGGATACTAAGCATGTTGAGCTTTAGGAAATCACGGACTATAGTTACTCCTTGTACAGATACCACAACTGTGAAACACAGTGCATGGGTAGGCAGGTCAGGGACGTGGAATACTCCGTTATAAATCTAATCCTAATTTAGACATTTGGCTCTCTCCATCATATTCCTCACAGGGCATGGAACCAAATTTTGGTTGGGGGGGAGGGTCTTTTGGGGCACTTTTACACATGCTCTGGGAGTGGGGGTGGGGGGTGGGAAGGGGCACTTTAATTAGAGTGGCTCAGAGAGCTGCTCTAATTAAAGTGCCACAGTATCTCATGTATCAGTGTCCCTGCTCTTCCAAATTGGGTGGGCGGCACTTGAACTAAAGCTTGTTCTGTATTTATTTCCAAATACAGAATTTGCTTTCAAGGAATGCTCTTAACTCCAAGGCTCAAAATTTAGAATAAAAAAATAAATAAATACAAGAAACAACAATAAGAAGAGGCCTCACCAGGCCTCTTAGATAGCTGAAAAAATATTCACAATATTCATAAGAATGATTATATTCCAGATTCAAGAATCAAATGTTTCCACCTGATTCAATATTGCACACTTAATCAGGTGTATTACGTGGGATTCGTGTCTCTTCTGGCAATATATAGCATAGGCCACAGATGGAAGCAGAATACTGGGCAAGATGAATCAATGGCTATGCCTATGTTCCAAATCAAGAAACTGCCAATGATGTGAAATATATTTTAATGAGAATGCCTGAAGCATCTTCTGTCAATCCTGTTGAAGGTCTGGGCTGAATGACCAACCTTGACCTCAGCAAGGGAATAATGAATATCCTGGAGAGAGACTACTCTGGAGAGAGTGAGAGGCAGGGAGGGAGAAACAGATTTCCCGACTACACGTCTCTCCTGGATAAAGGTCAAGTCTCAGATGAGGCAGTCAAGAAGAGCTTTAAAGTGGTAATGTAGCAGTAAAAAAAGAAGAGCAACCTCAGAGGTCATGAAAAACCTCAGATGGAAAGCAATCTGTGGCATAACAATTGGGTAATTTTGTTTTTTCTTTACAAAATGAGGCTTTTGGATCTGCAATTGGTCCTCTGAAATAACATTTTCTGAATAGGCTTTATAGAGTATTTCTCTGGGGAAACCAATTGCTCACTAACAACTTGTAGAGCTGCAAGAATGAAAATAATTGTAATTCTCACTCTGGAAGTTATTGTCTCTGCTCTCCCTGCAAGCAGCAGCAACGAAATTAACCTATCATCTGAAAGAGGACCAACAGAGATCCTGTTCTGTTGAAGAGAACAGAGATCTTTCTTCTCAGTGACAGAATTCTCCACAGTGAAAACAAGATTAATGTTTTGCAGAGATGTAACATGGAACCGATTTTCAGCTCTGAATTTCTACACCAATCTAGAAATATACAGCCATCAAAAAACATGGGACTATTCTGCTTTTCACTGTGCTGTGTCATGTGTTTAACCAGCAGTCCATTATCAATCTAGGTTTTGCTTGCTAAATGGAACAGGGTGCGAACTTTAATGACCCTGCAATAAGACATCAGCCAAAAGTTCTAAAACGGACACTTATTTTGGGATTTATAGATTCACAGAAGGGTAGGGCTGGAAGGGATCTCGTGAGATCCTGCTCTCGGCAGGAAAGACTGCTGGGTTACCTGTACCTACCCTGCTGGGAGTCTGTTCCAGAGTCTGGTCACACACCTTGAGATATTTTAGCAGTATTATTCTGAGTGGGTACAAAAACAAACAAATCACAAGTACTTCAATTTAGTGGCTTAAACCATTGTTTCTAGCTAACATCAAAAACAAATATGCATACATGTTAGCATCTCAGGTCTGCATTTCAGTCCACATCATCAGCCTGTCGTACCCACATATCTACACGGCTCCTGTAGCACTCCTAGGTCACAACCCTTACACACACACTCTGTGGCACCGGCTCCTGCTTCTCACACACCTAAAAATGAGTAAACAGAGATGTACTGTGGGTCTCCAGCAACCGGGGGCCAATGCTTGCATTTGCGCCCCTTGCCCCCTTCCCCTGTCCTTCTCGTAGTAATACTTAAAGCCTCGTGTGTGATAAGAACTCTCAAGTGCCTGGCCAGCACCACCCCCTAGGCCTGCCCCCAGGGTCCATGACTCCCTCCCCCTGCATCGGTCTGCACTGTGAAGGAGTGAGGCCACATTGTGGGTGCCCTGCACCACCCTTCCCAAGATCTCTGCTTTTGGTGCGTGCTCAAAAATGTCAGCAGCAAGGGCCTACACTGCAGCTTTGCTACTTCATTTCCAAGTTTGCCACATGAGAGCAGTGTGCCTCACAGCACCCAGGAAGCAGTAAAGATACACCCATATAGAGCTACACTGAAGCTCAGCGGGCTCTGAGCCGTCCTTCTACATGGATCACAATACAATTAACTCTGATAGACAAGTCATCCATTGAACACATTACAAGTGTCCATGTTTAATTAAAACACACAATCCAAATCTGATTCTACATTTAAGACCTCCATGTCTTTGACACTGCTAGCCCTGGAATTATGAATCTCACCTCAATTATTCAATCATATTTCACCAGACAATCATGTCTTTCCCAATCTCCCAGTGGGCAACGGTTCACTCTTAGGGTGTTTATACACGTGGTCTGGGAGTGGGGTGGAGGGGTATGCTTTCATTAGAGTGGCTCCGAAAGCCACTGTAATTAAAACACCCAGAACATCTAGCATCCCTGCACTGAAAATGGTGGTGGGGGTGTTTCAACTAAAGCGGGTCTGCTGGAGTCTGCTGGAACACAGTAATTACCACACTGCAGCAGATTTGATTAACTGAGTCTGCTCCAACACACTGTAATTACAGCACATCAGAGCAGCCTCTTTGCTCATGTATAGGTGCCCCTAGAGACCAATCCCATTCCACTCTATGGAGACACATAGATCTCCCATTCTGTCAGCCTTCTGCAGTATCTAAAGGCAGTCCTGGGATATGCATATACCACTCATTTTTTCATCAGGCAGCCTTATGCTCTTCTGTCATGTTGGGTATACCATAGTCCAACTTCCTAAGGGTGACATCTTGTTAAGATCCAGCTTATTTAGAGGAAAACACTGACTTAAATGTAAAGTAAGGATAGTAGTGATATTGGCAGCCATCATTTGGCAAACAACCATTGTATTTAATTCAATGAGCATTTAAGTCAAAGGGCATATTTGGTATTGGGGGTGGGGGCCAGAATCTGGGACTCCCTCATGGAAAAATCCTTTTCACTGGGTTATCCTTATGCTCTTTCATGTTTTCTTTCTATCTTGTCTCATGACTTATAAATTCCTTAACTCAGCAAAATTTAGGTGGAGTTAGATGTCTTGGTAGCTATGTTGGATCTCTTCTAAGCATGTGTGATAATCCAAGTCTATTTGCCTTTCCAGGCCAAAATGGAGATACATAAGAAATCTAGGCATCTTTGCACAGGGTAGAATATTATTATGTCTAGTAACTTAGAAGACTAAAAGCCACTTAAAGGTAGAATAGGATCTGGGTATAGGTTTTAATTTTCCCCCTGAATATTAATTATATGCTATTAATAGTGTAATAAAAATAGTGTAAAATTGATACCCGTCTTGCTATTACAATAGCAAAATTCTCAATGACTTCAGTGGGACCAGAATTTCACTACCTAGATGTTCAGATAGGCACTCTGACCTCATTTTATATATTTTAAAATGTATATATATAGATATTAAAATAAATATTAATATAACCTATTTATAAACCTATGTATGTATTTACAATTTTATATAAAACTTATTCATAGAAGTACAGAAAAAATAATTTAATCTATTTGTGGGCGTGTTTTCTTTCTTATCCCAGATTGCAATTAGTGGCTAAACTGTGATAAGAATATAATCAGCAAAATTAGAGACATTCAGTAGGTTTCCTGAGCTTGTTATCCAAAGACAACTACCTTGCAAAACATACAAGAAGGTGTGGCATTTTGCTTTTGCCCATTTTTTGCTAACCTATATAAAAACAATTGTTGCAAAAAACATGTTTTCCATCCTATAATCATGCATTTATTTTCATCCAGTTTATTTGTTTAATGATGTGTATTTTGTGTACCAAACCTTTAAAGTTACATTTTAAAAACAGGTTTAACAAACAGACGTATAGCTGTCAGATCAAGACAAGGCTTCACTCTTAGGTTTAATACCAAATTTCAAGTACAACACTAGTTTGTATACATTAAATGTTGCTTTTCCATTGGTATGAGCTTGAACTAAATTATGAACATTGTTAAATTACTCTTGTACTGTAGAGCTACCACCTCTGCAATGTTCATCCAAACCAGGCAAGAAATGACAAAAGTTATAGGCATTTTAGCGATTCCCCATTATAGCCTATGGCTGAATCCCTGAAACAGAGTCAAAACTCTGAAACAGAATCACTGTCCCTCCGAAATGGTGAATCAAAATGGAACAGTGACCCGAAACACTGAAATGAATCACTGTCCCTCTGAAATGGCCGAATCCAAATCAAAACATAGCCATTTTGCACAGCCCTACTGCCCAGCTTTAGATTGCACTGCTGCTACTCTCCTCCAGGCTGAACCTAGCCCAGAGAGCAGCAGTGGCAGCCATGAAGCATGCAGGCAGGTTAAACCTTCCCTGTCTGCTGCCCTGGGACAGATAGTACAGGCAGCCACAATAAACAGGGAGGTGAGAGGGCAGTGAGTAGAGATCTGGGGTGTTAGAGAGAGCAGGGGAGGGGCAGGGGGCTCAATCCAGACCCGCTGGGGAAGAGGGGCAGGTGGTGTGTTTACAGTAAGATGTAGCATAGAGTAGGTACACATTAGTTTAACATGTGCTGGATAAAATGGACCAGAAATAATCCTACCCTGGAATGCCATAACTGAGCCACCTAACAAGTGCTTAAAACTAGTTTCAGGTGTTAATGTGCAGACAATCCAGGTGTTAAAAGCTCCAGGAGCTGCTCAAAATTACTTGTAACAAGGCCCTAAGGATCTGCTCCTACTGAATGGTGTTATAAAGCTTCATTTTCACACACGCTTCAGGATGCCACCTGAAAAAATAGGGTATTTACACATATGACTCTCCTGTTGTTCACTTTGGTTTTCTTTGGTAGTATTGGTCACTTTGGACCTGAATACAGCCAAACCAATATGATTCTGCCGTGTGTGTGAACCATACGATTATGGGTATGACAGGAAGGGCAGAGTGCCAGAGAAGGAATGTACAGGTTTGCAAGGCTTTACTGTGCCCTTGCTCTGGAATAGTATGTTATGGAGATTTCTTCTATCATGAGACTGTAGTAGGGTGTACTGAAGCCTGAAAAGCCACAGCTATGTGGATCTTCCAGCCAGACCACATCATGAGGAAGATGGTGGGGGATGTTGGAAAAAGGCACAGCAGGTCTGGAGGTAACTGTAATCCTTGAGACAGCACTATTTAAGAACAGGCTTAATTTCAGTACAGAAACTATGTAAATGTCAGTTGAGTAGTTGTGCAGCTTGTATGCAAAGATAAGTTGCGTGTGGTTTAGGATGGAGCAAACTCTTCTGTGCATAGCCCATTAAGTTAGTGAAAAACAGTTAGCGTATTCATTTAATAGCTCTCTACCTAGATAGTTCCATGTTGCAATTTAGGTGAATTACTTCTGCATCTAGCTGTTTAAGACTTTTTTCTTTCATTAACCCTTAATGTGTGGACAGAACCTTGTGTATAAGACGACATAAATATAGAGAATTCTAAGTTATTTGCCTCTCAATTTGTATCCCTGTTCTTTCTTTTCTGGAAGAAAGGATTAAAGAATCGTATTGTGATACACAGGGCATGTGTACATGCATAATTAATGCAACTGAATATATTCTAGGTCAATTTGAGCTGTAGTAAACTAATCCTGATATCACTGTCTACACTTGCGTTTAAGCTCAAAAATTTACTGAGCTGCTGGATACCACTTGTATTTGATGGGACTATCTGGAAGAGCAGTAAATTAATCTACTCCACCCTAATTGCTGCACACATGTAGATGGTGAAGTTTTACTGCACAGGAAATCAGTCTGCTGCGCAGTAAATCATCTCATGTAAACACACTCACATTCATACCTAATTAAACTGGATCTTTAAACTTGAAATTGAGAGTTGCCTGATTTATCTATACTTGGTTTCTTAAACTTAAAAGTTTTCATTTACCTGACTTGGCACAATAAATTGGCAGGATGGGAAAGGAAAGAAAAAAATCCAGGGAATTGATCATATAGATTTCTATATTTGGAAAAATATATATTGCACCCAGAAATCCTTGTGTCCTGCTGTCAGATAGTGGAAGAAAACTGTTTGCACCATGTAAAACCTGAGAAGTTATTTAAGAAGATGAGTATACTACAATGAGATACTGGAGGGGATATGGCCCTATACATGGAAGCACCTACGTTCAGGGGAACTACAGGGCTTTGGTCCAGTGAATATGAACTAGAAGCCCTTGGCACAGAAATAGAAAAGACCTCCTGGGTCAACAAGTCTAGTCCCGAATGTCACAGGCAGCTATATTCTTCCTTTTTCTCCCTCCTTTTCATATCCTCCTGGGTTGGTCCAACCTAACATCCTTTTCAAAGGTCTTCAGTAGGAGCTAATATGGTGGAAGACACTACTCTGTACACATGCATTGTGCACAGAAAAGCAGCAGGCAAGGGAGAGTAAGAAGAAGAAAACTGACACTGCAACACCTAACCACTGGGGAAAATACCACATCCTGCAAAAGATCTCAGAGGCTAATAGCTGATTTGGGTTCCACTCACTTACTGCAACAAGGATTTGTTGCTTGAGCACCTGTTTTGAGGTATTCTGAAGACAGTAATACCATTAAAGAAATAGGGATGCTATAGTGCAGAGCAAACTGCTGTAAGGGGGAACTTAATAGTGTGATTATTTGTGGGAACATATACACAGGGGAATCTCATATAAAATCAGGGCGGTCATCACCTTACTGTACTTGGGAGTAACCCCTCACAGTTTCTCATACAACACTACTTTTCAGATCAAGGTGGATGAAAAAAAGATGTTGAAAAATACAAAGAAAAGCAGAACAAATTCTTATGAAGTGGGGAGAATAAGATACATGATGCAAAAGTGAGGGAACTTCGGTAAAAAAGAGAAGAATCATGATTGCAGTCTATAAATACATTCAAACTAACAATGTGAGAGAAGGAAAGAAAATGGTGCCAAGAAAAAAAGAGAATAGCTTGAAGTTATGAAAAGAGAAATTTAGACTGAATATTAAAGGACAATCTTCAAGAACAGTTGGGCTAGGGAAGATGATTCCTAAGGAAAAAGGGGCAAGAAACAATCAATGCAGATACTCAGAGAAAGGTTACCCAGGATCACTGCATCATTAGTGGTAGGATGCATTGAATAGCACTACAAGATTGGGAGGGATCAAAAAAAAATAGAAGTGATCTTTATGCCCCAACTATGATTGACTATCCATCTATAACGATAAGAAAATGGCCAAATTTTACTGTGCTGTTAAAGCTGAGAGATCAAGCACTCATCCATCAGAATGTAACAAAAGTTAGCAGTTCTATCATACTCAACTCAGCCACAATGCCCAAGGTAAGGAGTTTATGACATGAAGGAAATCATTTATTAAGATATATTTAACAAAGGAAAGAGGACTTCAAAATACTAGACACATACAAAACTGAAAATATCAAAAGTTAATGTTCATTTGGTACCAATTGTATTAATTCGGAACAGCAAATCTGTCCTATAACCATAGGAAGATCTAAAGGTTTAATGCAGTCTAGCGTAATACACGTTGATGTTATTTTTCAGTTTTTCTAAACCTGCACTGCACAAGATTGATGGCAAAGAATAGATCTAAGTCCTACATAACTTAGTAAGAAAAACACATCAGTGACTCTACTATTGAAAGGAACAAAGTTACATTAATCATGATTTATGTGACTATGTGCATACTGGTATTTTTATGAAAATGAATGAAGTTTAAATCTATACTGAAATGCCTAAGATCTGATCTTGGATAGATATTTCATGGAATTGCTAAAACACTTATTAGGTTATTACTTGTTAAAGAAGTAAAATCTTACATTTTTTCTAGTTATAAAATTGTAGCCAAATATGTTAATGTAATTTGTCTGAATCTCATGTATGAATTTGTTTAACAGATTTACTAATTGTACAGGTCTAAACTTGGAACTGAACTAAAGGCCTGAGCATCAGGATAGTATTTTAATTCAGTCATTTTTTTCTCATTTCACAAAAACTAATTTCAAAAGGTAAAAAAAAATCAGAATACTGTATTAGAACAAGTTTCAGGTTCTCTGTGATTTATCTTTTAAGCCCTGAAATGATAATTACATTTAAATTACTCTTCAGCTCTATTGCATTAACATAATTGTGTGTCAACTAACAAGATGTACTTATTAAATAGGGTATTTTTAGAATATTTCCATGTGCAATAGGGTAATATTGTTAAATATACAGTATATCTTGCACATCTCTGCTAGGTGAGTTGTTTCTACAGGAAGCAGTGCAATTAAAAATAGCAACTGTACTATTTTCTGTTAAAAAATCTGAACTGTACATTGCCAAAATTATCTTAAAGTGGTGCTTGAGTCTATTCAAGATGGGAAAGATAGATACGATCTTTACAACCGATGCAACTGAACAAGAATTCAAGCTTCTTTTTAATTCTTCCAACAGAATCCTAATAAAGTTAAATGAGAATCTGGAGAATTTTGCGCAGTACTTTGGTACTTGCACCTGGAAAGTGAAAGTCTCTTATTCCTAACAAAGCATTAGTCAAAGCTTATAAAGTGAACTGACGCTCTT
>NW_005842227.1:716042-726934 GCF_000455745.1 Alligator sinensis
CTTTCTTGTCTAATGTGGCAGCTGCATTTGTCACCTTCACTCATGTGTAAAAGATTCTATTATAAACTCCTAGAACTAACTAGGGTCAGGAATGGCATACAGAGGGCACAGCTATACGTGCCCATAGAGCAACATGGGCACGTATAGCATACTTCTTTCTGCAAATACTAAAGCATGGTGCAGTACACGTCCAAACTGCACTGTACGCATGGCACATGGTTATTTTTAGCCGCTACTTTACTGTAGCAGCATGCTATAATGAGTGAACACACCACTATGGTGAAGTAGCTGCTAGAGCAACATAGCTACTGCACCATGCTTTAGTACTTCTTTCTGCAAATACTAAAGCATGGTGCAGTACACGTCCAAACTGCACTGTACGCATGGCACATGGTTATTTTTAGCCGCTACTTTACTGTAGCAGCATGCTATAATGAGTGAACACACCACTATGGTGAAGTAGCTGCTAGTCATGTGTAGATGCTCATGGTCACTGTAGTGCATTGTTACAGCAAAGTAGCATCACATGTAGACGCACCCAGGCTGTAGAAAATTGGGTGGGAGGGGAACAAAAACCACAATGCCATTTCATGCTCATGTTGGTTTTTGTACCAATAAAGTATTTTCTGTACAAATTATAAAAATTGCAACATACAGTGGACTGTTAGGAACATGCAGACACCCATTAAAATTATGAAGACTGTGCAGGTCCAGGGTTATAATGTGCCCACCATCATAATTTCAGAGGCTATGGGTGTGGACACAATCCAGAGTAATTTGACTTTACTTCAGACTAAAAGTGGCATGAACAAATGACCTACAAACCTGCATAAGTCTCTCCAATTCCAGGGCAAAGTTCCCTTGTTGTGTGTTTGCTAACCTTGTCAGTTACTCAATGCAGACTGCCTCTACTAGTGCTTGGTGGCCAGGTGCTGTAATAGTGCCCACTGCAAACAGCTAGCTTAGGAGTTGGTCATGTTTCCACTTTTTGGCTACAGAGTAAATTCTAGGGTAAATTACTTCATAGTGATCATGTCTACGTGAGACATTTACTGTGGAGTTGCCTGATTAGCTCTGCAGTAAAACATGGTGCTATTAGGACGAAGTAATCTAATTAACTACCCCATAGGATAGTACTGCCAGACACAAGTACTACCTTATGGCAGAGTTATTTACCCTACTACAATACACATATAGATGCTGACAGGCCTGGCTGGGGCCAGAGGGTGCTTCAGTGTGGATTCTACCTGTTGGCTAGCCCCACACTGTAGCACTCTCATGCCCCAGCCAGATCCTCTGCAGCACATTAAGCAGGGTTGGAGCAGCCAAGGGCTGCAGGCTGGCCCTTGGGTTCCCTGCCAGCTGGGGCTGCTCCAGCCCAGCTCAATGCGCTGCAGTCCTGGGTGCACGTGCAAATGCTGTGTGCGCAAATGTTGCAAATTGCACCAGAGTAGATTTAGGCATGTTAACTGAATGTGTAGTCATGCCCAGTGTTAATGTTATATGTTCACACCCAACAGCTTTTGCTTTGTGCTTTAAAGTTACTCAGAGAGCAGTGCTAAAAGCCCCACAATGAGCTCAGACATTTAAATACAAGTACATGTTCATAATCTCTGTTGTAGCAAGAAAACAGATATTTCTGATGAATGAGTCCAGGGTAGTCTGACTTTTTTATTCCCAGTTCTATATTTCACTTCTGTTTTGGAAAGTTTCAGAAGTTAATTCACTTGCATTTGTGAATAGGTATTCCAACAGGTAATTGAGACTCTTTGTTTTCCACTGTCAAGTTTGCCCATTGTATTTTATCTTAGCAAAATGGTTTTTTTTAATAGTTCTAGTCTTTTCTTCCTTAATTCTTGTATCTTCTCTATTAATTGTTAGGATTAGTTATTTTTCTTGAATCAAATATTCAGTTAAAATGAATATTCAACAGAATATTCAACCAGAAAATTGAATCCCACCTCAACAATCCAAGGGCACTTGTAATTTATGGCCCATTGCCTGTTATAATTAAAAATAAAAAAAGTGAATTAGAAAATGATTTAACTCTGAAAATAGCTACTGAACATGTGCGCTGGCTACGTTCCTCATCTATCTGCATTAAGAATGTCAATATCACCACTAATAGACCTGCAGACCCTATATAATAATAAAAATGTCAGAGAAGCAAGGAGTCATAGGAATCAAGAATGGAAAAAGCTAGTTAACCAAGCTACACTATGTCACTGCAAACACCACCCACCGCCCTGGCAGTATTTTTTAACTTTTGGAATTATGTCTAGTCTAAGCTTTAAAGATCTGAAGAGATGAAACTTTCATCATTTTCACTGAAAAGCTACTGTAGAGCAAAACACATCTCAATGTGAGGAGTTTATCCTTTTTGATATGTTATTCTGGTACTCTTAGAGATATTAGTCCCTTTGTATCATGCTGGCTGTGTCTTCGCAAGATGCTGACCACACAGCTGTTACTTTGCGCTCATTTAATACTTGTATAAATGAGTATTAAATGAGTGTGAAGTAACCTGAGTTACTGCAAAGAACTACCAATGAATGTTTTTTTGTGACACTATGGTGAAATAGTCTAATACTACTGAACAGTAGCATCATGTCATGGTTTTTGCCACACAACGCTACTACGCGGTAGTATTGGGCTACTGTGCAGTCAGCGTCTCATGTAGATGCAGCTGCTAAAAAAAAGTGAGGAGAGAAGTTTAATTTCTTTCCCTCCCACCAACAGCCCATGCTGCCACCTCTCTGCCTCCAGCCCCACGTGACCCGCCCCCCGTCCGGCTCTGTGTGCACCCCCCACTCCACCCCATGGTCCCGCCACCACCTAGGCATGGGGGAGGGGGGAAAGTTTGCATATGACGGCCACAGCCACCCCCCAGCCCTGCTACCACTGTGCATCTGGCTGTGCACTGCCCTCTCCCACCCACTCCCCTGTCTCCCTTCCTCCCAGCTGTTCTCAGGGCCTAACAGCAGTGCCAGGATGCTGCCACTGTGCCCCCGCTTCCTGCTTTCCCTCCCCATCTCCTCCCTGCTGCTTCCCCCTTTGAGTGCAAATAAAGCATTATGGACAGACAGACAGACTAAGACTTTTATAATATTCGAATTATGACCCAGTTTATAAACAGCAATTCTTGTTATTAGTCCTTAAGTGATGATTTTACATTTTGTATTCTTAAATTTCATCCATGTATATTACTCCAGTCTTGAAGAGAAGCCAGCTTTTCTTTTGTGATTTTCCATTCCCCCTCTGTACTGAAGGTAGTTCCTGACTGAAGGTAATTTTCCCCATAAGCAAATTTCAGAAGTACACTTCACTTCTTTTTGTACCAAGCCATTGACAAAGACTTTAAATTGGATCAGTCCATAGACCAGTCTGCATATTATGCAGCATGATGTCTCAAGTGGTACTGTACCAAAGTGTAAATAATTTGATACAGTACAGATTAAATCTATAGATTTGATACATACGTATTAAATCTGCTTCATTCCCTTTGTCAAGAAATTTAGATTTCTTACCAAACAGACAGACAGACCAGGCATGATCTACCTTTGTAAAACCAAGGCTGCATTTAATTCCATTCTACTTATTAATTCAAAATTATTTCCTACAACATTTATTTTAAGTTTATTAAAGGTTCTTGTCATGAAGCCCATAATTTCATGTCAGTTCTTTCAGGGTTCAAGATGGAGATTATTTAATACCACTGACTTGAAAGCATTCCAGTCCCCACTTTATACCTTCTTTCACATTAGACATTCTGACTTTGCCACCCTGTTCAACATCATCATCAACATCAACCTGATGCAAAGTATTCATTAATATTTTTTTTCATCTTTACTTTTATTTTTACAGTTAAAAGCCTTTGGACATTTCTTTTAATTTCCCTTTCTCTAACTCCGCTTGATATCTGGTAATTCTCAGTTTATCCCTATTCTATCTAACCTCAAAGACACAGCTTTCTTTGCAAATCAGATTTTTCTTTCCATTCTTCATAGGCACTTTGTTTATTCCTAACATCCTTCCTATGGTGGTAAATAAAGTCATATAATAAGGACTGGAAACTTCCCCTACCATTTTTTTTTCTATAGCATCCCAAGGAAGGTAGTTTTTGGACCATTGACTTAAATGTGTAGTACTGAACCTTTTGGCCCTGCAAGCCAAATGAGTGGCACAGGGGCCGTCTACAGGACAGATCAGGTCCTAGGGCCAAGCTCCACCCCTTCCCTATCCAACATGCTAGGGCCATGGGGGCCTGATGCCACCCGCTTCTACACCCAATGTGCCAGGACTGGACTCCATGGGGACCTGGCACTGCCTTCTCCTGCTCCCCACATTCCGGTATTGGGCTCTGTTGCCTGACACCACCCCTGCCCAGCCCTGCATGCTGGGATCAGGTGTCACCGCTTCTCTGCCACCAAATTTATGAACCTGTGGGGATGACATAGCAACATGAGTCAGGTATTGCCCACGGGCTGGGAATTAAACCCCCTAACTTAAAAGAATTCCAAACATCATCAGCATTTAAATCCTTGAGCTCTTTTGTCTGGTTGACTTTAATAATTGTCTCCCATAAATTCTTAACGTGTTTCTTTTTGAAATTGAGAAATTAAGTTACAAGCATATATTGCTAATACTTCTATTTAAACTAAATTGAGTCAAATTATAAACTTGCCAGATTATTTTCTGTGATCAACTCTTCCACAGTATAATCATGATTTGCCAAAATCAAATGAAATCAGCATCACCTCTGGCTGGTTCTGTGACTACTTTCTGAAGTACCTGGGCTCTCTGGGCCCTACTATTAGCAGTATTTGTTATCTAAGATATGTCTGGGAAAGTAGTCTCCTATAATGATAAAATTCCTGATATCAATTATTTCTCTAACAGTATCACAAAATCTCTATCCATATCCTATCTGCCCCGAAAGCATATATCAGATTCCTAGCTCTGTTCCAGTAGTATCTCTTTTCCACCTTTCCCCAAAATAATCTTACCTAAACAAACTCATTTTTCCTGTTGTCCCTATTTTTGTTCAGCTTATCTTGTCATTAATATATAATGCAGGAGCATAGCCAGAGATTTCTAATTTGTATAGAATACTGTCAGACTACTAACAACCTCCTGACACAATTGCTAGCAGTTTTTCAGTTACTGCTCCTACCTTGCAAATCCCTATCCTCTTGCAGCATAGAAACTGCATTGTTTCCAAGCTATTGTAGGAGAGAAGAATTTGAACACAGAAGCAGCAGGCTAGGTGGGAGGTTTTCAAAATCCTACCTACCAGTAGGAAAAATTGTACATAGTTGCATACATTGTGTATGCCTGCCTCAATGCAATCCTACTATCTCTGCTTTTACCCTTAGATATTTTAAATCTCACATTAATGAATCTGTCCAATGTTGAGATTATTTCCCTCTCTTAGTATTTTTTCCTATCTGTGAATCTCATTAACATGCTGTTTATTCTTTCTTCCAGATCACTAATTGAGATGTTAAATACAATACCAGTCCTGGAAAGATGTAAGCACATGCTTTACTTTAACCTTGCCCATTCTTTCTACATAACATCTAAAAGATATGGCCTTTTCTATCCATTCACACAACTACAACTCTTGTCACTTCATGTCTCAATTACTGCAACATCCTTTTTCTCTGGCTTTGACATATGTAATCTTGTCTTGCTCATATCCATTCAGAATGTTGCTGCAAAGATATTTTTCCTATCCAGACAATTTTCCTATGTCATTTCTCTCTCATTACATTTTTCCATTGGCTGCCTGCCCTTCATTGCATCAAGCATAAAATACTTGTTTTTAATCTCAAGGCATGTTATCTCTCATTGGGCACATCTACATGAGATGCTTAATACACGCTAGACTAATTCTACTGTGCATTAGTGCGTAATGGCAAAGCTGTGCAAATGCAGTAACGTACAGTAGAATTAGTTTACTGCGGATTAAGCATCAAGAAAAGACCATGTGCTGGTGCTACTGTGAAGTAGCACTAGTTACTGCACAATTAGTTAGTACCTGTTATTACAGGTACTAAACTTAATGCGCAGTAACCACGGACTATTAATGCACGTGAAGACATGCCCGTTCAGTATCTAAGGATTGGCTTGTGCCATCGATCGGTTTCTGATGCCAACTGCTACACCCACTTATTACATTTCCATATCACTTTGTGCTTTCACTAATGTTGCCCCTCACAATAGGTAAGAGTTCCCTTTAAACATCCACAAAGTTACTTCATGATCCTGATTTATGACTGAGTCTATTAGTGCTAAGATAATACAGATGACAGCAGTAACAACCAAGTAGAGTATAACCTTATAGATCTGGCATCTGTGGGACCTAGCACCTGCCAGAATTTGAAAATTTTGGATTTTTGAAACATAAGGATAATGCATAGCCTGGCACTGTCTGGCCGGTTGGATGCAGAGTGTGGGGTGGGGGAAGATTTGCAGTTCCATTACTGCAAATTCCATTTGCTGTAGTTCCTTTGACTACATTGTAACATCAGACATACAGTTACTTGACAAGAGCTACGATCACCCTTTACACTAAGTACCCCTTCCAAATAAGTTTGTTTTGGTCTTATATTTATAATCTTTTCATCACTTTTCAATCCACTTAACTGTGTATCTATCCAAAGTAATAAGAACTATTTTCTCCAAGTAGGTTTTGATGAGAGACAGTATCAAGCCCTTGCATAATATCTACATTTCAGTCAAGAAAGATTATCTTGTGACTTAGCATGCTTACCATATACTGCAAACAGCAAATACTGGAAGTGACACTGCACTAGGCCCCACTAAACTCTTTGCTAAGGGTAAGCAGTGTTAGGATGTAGTGGTGAAATCTAACCATGCACAGTGTGCACAGTGCAATAGGGGCGGTTACTGCACTGTGCTTTAATGCTTCCAAAAGGAAGTACTAAAGTACAGCGCCATAGCAAGATAGCCATACAGCAATGTGTAGATGTGCCCATAGGCCTTTTAAGATGGATATGCTGAATTTTGAATGACTAACAAATTTATAAACACTGAAATCTATTCATGGATAACTTGCCAACAGAAAATGAGGCAAAAATCCGAAGTAAATGATTCACTGTGAATAGATTTGTTCAGTTTTTGCTGTACATAGTGGTTTCACTGACTTTATATGCTGTACACAATGAATGAATTAAATCTCTACAGAAAAATGTGATGAAATGTGAAAATCATAAGGCTTATTGGCATTGATTACCAGGGTTCAAGAGTTACAGCACAAATGGCAATAAGAACTTCTGAAAAACATACCAAGGCATTTTCTATGCTTGAAGTGACATAGTAATGTCAAATATGCATATAAAAATACCATAATTTTAAATTGCAGAGTTCAAGAAAAGTAAGAGTTAAGGTTTCCATGGCAACTTTTCCTCCCACACTGCACATATGTAGTAATCCAGACCACTATAGTTGGGTTTTAACTGACATATTCGTATTTCATGCAACTCCCACAGAAGTGGAAGTGTCCGTAAGGAAAGAATTGCACCCAGCAATTATACATTGAAACTAAAAACTGCTGATTTAAAGCATTCCTTTTTCAAATACAGTGAAGAGATGTAGTTACACATGAACAAACTTTTTCATTAGAGTTTGATTTATTCTATGGAGGAAACGAAATGATTTTCCCAGCCAACCGGGAACCAAACCAAAGAGAATGCCAGAGCATGTATCCATGCATGCTTTGAAAATAAGTTGAAAGATCCCCTGCTGGTTTGGGAACTTATAGGGTAATGAGAATAGTGTATGGATCCCCCTCCAACATTTGTAAAAACAGGCAATACCATCAATTCCTCCATTACTGCTTCACCATTATACTCACACCACTCCTTCTTTGCAGGTTATAAATTAAGTTAAATTATATCCTCTAAAGAGAAAATGGAGCCTCTGGACATTTTAAAGCAAGAAAGCTTCTACGTTATCTCTGCCTCCCCCTACCCCACCCTAGCCTTCACCATTTTCTCCTCATCTTTTTCTCCACATCTTTTTCATAGCTGAAATGAGTGGATGCACTATATTTAGGATAACCATATGGGACCATGAGAAATCTGGGACCATGAGAAATCCAGGACACTTCTTCCCCCATCCCCCTTACTGCCTACCTCCTTGCTGTTGCAAGCTGCAGGGAATCAATGGCCTGTTAATGACCCATTGTTCTTTACTTCACAGGTGTTAACAATAACCTGTGGAGTACTGATTAATGTTAATGGTCATTCCACTAATCAAGCTAACCTATTTTAGGAAAATGTTGCTGTCTACTAGGCTTCCTATTCCATAGCTCCTACCACTCTGCCTCCATACCTAGGATGCTCATTTTAATTTCTGGACTGGCTTCCAAAATCCAGAACTGTTGCAGTCAAACCAGGACACACACACACACACACACACACACACATATATATATATATATAGTCACCTTAACTGTATTCAAACTCCTCAGTATATTCCACCATTGAACTGAAACCACTATCTTTTGCCAAGAAGAATTTCTCAATAAGCTGTCAGCATACACACTACTATGACTATTCATATTGTTATAATGGCATCTGATAGTAAACATATTAAATTAATGCCACTGTTGCTAAAAGGACAACTAATTTTTTAGTCCTTTTTTCTGCATTTTTAAAATTTTTTACTTTGCTTTTTTTAATGATATTTTACTTCTTTTTTGTTTTCCAATACTGGATTTTAAAAAATCAATTAATATTTGTGCTTACATTACTGATCCTCTGCCCATAACACAATATTGTCATCTACTACTTCAAAAGTATTACATATGTATGGTGGTATAACTAAAAGTTGAATTACAAACTTTCTCTCTAATTTTATTTTGCTTTTTTAGGTTTAAATTGTCCCTTCATATTAATTTGAGATAGAACCTTGGTATTTAAACAGACAAGTCTTTTTTTCCCTTTCCTATGTACACAGAGATTGTGGCTGTTTCAAGGTGGATTACAATTTTGTACTGTTGTGGTCCATAGAGTCTTACAGCTGTCAAAAGCTATTCTAAAAAGGGAGAAAGGCTGATGCTACTTCCTAGTACAGAATGAACAGATTCATTATGCTCCACTTCCCCCATTTTCCTCCCCCAATAAACAAAACTCATAAGAACATATGTTGCAGGGGGCGAGTGATGGGCGAGTATATGGTAGAAAGTGCTGGTGCAGACAGGAATGTGGGAGGATTTTTGACAGCTGGGGAGCAAAAGGAAAAGATTTCCAATTGCTATAGAACAGCTAGAAGTAGCTCAGAGGCTGTTTTCCCAAAAATGATGCTTTAGTTTACTAGACAAGAAGAAAGGAACTGTTCTGAAAACAAGATGATTTTCCTGGGGAAGCCATGTTCTCAGGGTGTGTACACACATTCAAATAATCTGGGAGAATCTCCCAGGTTTGTTCTCCTGGTAGAAAAACTTACTCAGAGCCATGTATGCAGACATGCAAATGCTGAGGCCCTGAAGAATGGGGAGCTTGCAGTGTTAACTGTGTGCAGTTGGTAGCGGAAAGGCAGGGAGCAGGCTATGCACACATCTCAGTATGCTCTGCAGTCTCCCTTAGTCTGCTTGGTGACAGATGGCAGGAGTGCATAGGACAGCCCTAACTGGCTGACCCAGACGGCCCATGGACAGCTTGTTTCCCAGCAGCAGAGTGTGGAATTGTGAAGGGGAGAAACTCTCCTGGGAGTGCTTTAATCCTGGTGTTCCCAAGTTATTTTTCTCCTGAAGCAGCCATTTTTACTCTGGGAGAAAAAACCTGAAAATCTGTACGCCTATGGTTTCTCTTGGAAAAGCAGTGACTGTCCCAGGAGAAACTGAATGTCTGTACAAGGTCTCAGTGAGTCTGCTATCAGTTTTACCTGCTCTGTGGGATGGTAGGCTCCTTAAGGTAGGCAGTATATAAGAGTTTACAACAAACTGGGACAAGATACTGAGTTTCATGAAAACAACAGAAACTCCTGGATAGAATCTAATTTTCAAGGACAAATGTACACTCAACCCAGTCCGTCCCACTCCAAACAGAGTACACAGGAGCTGCTAAATAGTGGGAAGTCACCAGCAGCTAGTATGAACTTTGTTTCACAAAACTTCTACACACTGTGTAAAAAAGAAAAGAAAAATAATATAAATCTTTTACTAGAATACAAGCCGAACATAGGCATGCACTTATTCAAACTAAAACCAACAGCTTGTAGCCTTACACCCTAAAGAGATATATGTTAAAGCTACTTCTTTCTGGTACCTGGGCAATTGATTCTGTGAATTATGGGTTAGTTTTATTCCTTAAGTGAAGGCAGTATTTTCCAAATAATAAATCAGGGTTTACAGTAGCTCACAGGGTGAACAGCTCACTGTACTACTAATCCCCAAAACTCCATGCTGGCCCATAGCCTTCCTACAACAAAAGACACAGGATCAAAAATTCAAAGTTCACTTTAATCCATTGATGGCTATTCCACTTGTGTTGTATTCTGTGCAACCAGAAGGAACACATTTACATTTTCTAGTCACAGACACAGGGATTTTAAAAGCGCTATAAATGTGCTGGGTATTTTGACATTTGAAGTCAAAGCAACAATATGTAGATAACTGGCCATAAGTTTGGTGGATAAATTAAACAGATGCCTCTCTGAAGTGGGTCTTTAACTACTTGTACATTCTCTCACACGTCTGGCTTCATTCTTTACTGCTTTTATATTCTGAATGGTGCATGGTGCTGCCACATTACCTGGGCCTAGCTAATCCGAAGGTGATGATTTAATATTAAAAGCTCTGGTCCTGCACATGCACAGTAGGTCAAGGTTCTGTAGTGAACGTTTTACCTCTCGGGGGGCGGGGG
>NW_005842227.1:726944-743690 GCF_000455745.1 Alligator sinensis
GATCTAAATACATATATTGGCATGCGCAGTAGAGACCTGTCAACAGGGATTTTGGTGCTAGAAGTAGTGACCACTGTTCCCCGAGGTAGAGTGAATGATGATTGGTCAGAAGCGTGAAGAGTAATAAGTTTGGTTCAACGTGTTGATTAATGGATGCACCAAATGGATGAGTTTTTGAGTGCCAGGAACCTTAGAAATGTAATTGGATTGTGAATGTGGGGTGAGGGTTAAAAGGGCCTGTGCTCCATTCTGTGTGTGTGTGTGTGTGTGTGTGTGTGTGTGTGTGTAAAGGTATATGCCTTGAGTTTGGTGTAAGTGCTGAGAATCTGAGGAGCGAGACTTGTGAGTTTGAGGCCAGCGTCTGAAGGGAGACTGCTTAGGTCTATTGAGTCTGAGACCAGATGAGATTAAGGGTGTTTGGTGAGTGTCTAGTATCTGTGAAGCGATTGGAGGTAAATGCGTGTCTCAGGTAGAGCAAGACTCTCTAGTGATCCCTCTGGGAGCGCAACCATAAACCAGGACTGGTGCCAGTGGACCAACACTCTTGTGCTAACATATCACCCATTCCCTGGATTGAAGGACAGAGAGTACCCTGAAGAGGGGAAAATCTCCTGGGAAGGTGGGGTTTCTGTGCAGTTCTCATTGTAAGCATAGGGCCCGAGGGCCTGTAACAGTCAGGCTTTCTGTGTATGTGCTGGTATAACTTGCAACAGTTTTTGAAACTCTCAGACTGAGAGTCTCCATTCTCTTCTGTTCTCTCTCTCACTGTTTTCTTGCTTATCATTGTAAATAATCTTGTAATTATTGTAAGTATTGTTGTTGTCTGTTATCATTAATACAGTCCTGTGGTTGTCAGTTAAATTGAAGAGTCTGCTTATTCATTTTTGTGGTGGGTTAGCACTGGGCTGCAAGCAAACACCCTGCTTAGAGTCACCCGCTAGCTTAAAAGTCCTTTCCATGGGCTGGGTTCTGAGAGGAGTAACACCATCACTTGCTTACTTAAGAGTCCAGCACTTAACAGTCGCTTCATTTAATCTAAGCTGCCCAAATTCATCTATGCTACCATTTCTCCTGTTTTGGATACAGACTCCAGTGCCATCACTGACATAAGTCAAGTATCCAGGTTGCACCTGTGACATAAGTAAGCAGAATGCTTCTTTGGGATGGGTGATTCTCAGTCCTTCACTCTGAAGCTATTTTACTTTGCATGGAATAATTAAACACCAGAAACAAGACTCTACGGCTTGGTGAGGGCCCTCAATGCTCTGATCCCTCTTTTAGATTATGTAGTCAGGGGAGGAAGGACTGGGCTTTAAAATCTAAAAAAGTTTTAATCCATGTTTCACCATACAGTTCAACTCTGGGGAAAAAAAATCTTGTATTATTTCAGATGGCCTCCAAAATCAACTTTACTCATTTCAGAGGTATATCCCATAAGTGCCAGCTGTGCAGACTTGCTATTGAAACTGATATACAACTTAGGCTATAAACAGATGTGCATTTGAAGTGCTGCAAATTTGGCTTGAAGTACTTCAAATTTGGAGCACTTCATTACTACGCAGGTATGAGGGGCCCAGCTACATCCACCACTGGAACACTTCAAAATCACCATAATGGCATGCAGAAGCTGTTATGATTTTCCAGCTAGGAAATGTTGTAAGGGTTCGCTCAGTCCCCTGGCATACCACATGCCCTCAGAAAGGAAAAGCCTCAGGATACTTGAGACTGAGGTGCATGTAGAGATTCTTGCCCTCCAGCCAAACAGTAGAAGAAAAGGATTTCTTGCATGGCCCTTTGCCTTCTAGCATTCCCAAAGACAGATGAATGCACAGGAGAGCTCACTGGCTGTCTGCCCCACTTTCCCTCACTGCAGTGGGGGAAAGCAGAGCAAACGCTATGGGATGCTAAAACAACTGCTTCAAGAGGAAGCAGTTCAGAGATATTTTATGAAGATCATTTTTGAAGCTCTTGCATCATGTACACCTGTACATTTCTGCTTGGAGCAGTTCAAGCAGAATGTCTGTCCGGGGCCTAGTCTATTATTATTTAGTTAGGGTGATGACTATTTTTTCCACAGCAGCGCTAACCAGGTAACCAGGGATCTGGTACAGTGATCATCAATGTCAGAAGAAGACGACAAGCCATGTTGTTGCTGCTGTTAATATGTCAGTGAACCAAAATATAAGCTAACTTTCTCTCAAAATGTGCTCAGGGACTAGAGCAATTGAATGAGAAGGTATCCTTACATGTTTTTAAACCATAACCACAATTTAAAGAAAACTTATTTTACTATAAATGTTATGGGGTTAAAGTGTCACCATGTGTGTCACTTTGCAGATAGTTACTTTTTACGTTAAGTGTTAGACTCCAGGTACATCAATTTTCCTGTCTATAAACTGGTGACTAAATAGATGCTGTGTGAATTAGTATCTGCAAACTACACTGTGATCATGGAAACTTTTAGAAAAATAGCAAAGGAGCATACAAACAAGGTGGTTCACTCTATATAAATTGATATTACCACTGTGGTTGTTTGCTAGTCAGTTAGGTTATAATACATGCAAACCAGATTATTCTCAGATTCTCCTTTTATTAAATTTCCTTTAAAGAACTGAGTGTGAAAAATGTAGTCCCCTCTATGTTTTAACATTTTTTATGGATTTGAAAGGTCAGAATGGATCTTTATGATTATCTAGTCTACCTATCACAACTCCCTGCACAATGAGAGCCCCAAACCTTACTGCCTCGTGCCCGTGCCTCCCCCTATCTCTCCAGCACCCCCTGTCTCCTCTCTCCAAACAAAACAAGTAATTTCTGCATCAAGTCCTAAGTTTTATTTGGAGCTTTGACACATTTATATCAATAATAGTTTACCTCACCTTATTTTTATACACTGATTTTAATTTAAACTATAACCTGTACCACCTGGAACCAACAAATGAACACCTTATTTGAGGGTAGCAGACTATATCTTTCCATTATTGCATCATGCCACTAGGTAGCACAGGGCAGTAATGGCCTCTTTGCCAAGAGCAAATGAGTATCCCAGGAAAGCTGGGGACTGCTGTAACTTAGGGTAATTTTGCCCCTGATTCTTTTAGGGATTGTGCAACACCAGTCTAGTTTGAGGGATTTATGAGACTATCCTCTTCTGGTTTCAGCTGATGTAAAGGTTAGCACAAATGTAAATGCATTATATATGTCCAGATCCTGAAAAAAATGTATCCACTCTTCATTTAAAAACTTTTAATTGAGGGAAAATCCATTGCATTCATGTTTTTCTAGATCAAAGCACTGTCCACCATCATGATTTTTTTCCTCTCACGTAGAGGTAATATAGTAGCTGCAGCTGTGCTGGTTCAGGGATGAGAAGAGGAAGGTTTGAGAGGACAGGTAATTTTTTTTATTGGCCCCAATTAGGTACTTAGGAAAGATAAAGTTCTTGACATCTAGAAGTGCATTTCTAAAGATTCTTGAAGACCTAACAGATAGCCTGGGAATCCAAGTTTGTCTCTTCACTCCCCCAACTGCCTAAAACGGTCCAAGGAAGATTTTGTCTCACCTCACAGGCCTTGCCTCTCCTATGTAAGAATATAAACCTTTGTAGAATGCTTCATTTTCATTGTTCTTTTTTTTTCTGGTCTTTCAAACTATATTTATGAATCACATTTTCTCACTGAGGACTAAAATCATTGAAAGCTATGAAGTTTAAAAACTTCTCATTTAATTAAAGCTTCTTCATTTTTAGCAACAGACAAGGTCTTTTGTGACATGTAGAAAATAAAACTCTCAATACATGTTGAAATATTTACTACACATCCATATCACTATAGGCTGAGAATAAAGCATATTTCAAGAAACTTTTGAGACAAGGTATGCATGAAAAGAAAAACAAGGGGATTGTTACTTATGACTTTGATTTCAAAGTTTGTTCCACTAAGGATACCATTAAAATTTGGCATGTGTAAGTCAGTAGCTGAGCAACTACAAGTGGTAGCAGAAGATTATGTTTTAATGGGAACCTGAAAGAATGTTAATTACATTTTTAAATAGCTACACATTTTTGCCTGTCATATTTGGGGATACTAAACAAGAAATGCACAATTCTCAAAAGGTATACTTCTACAGGTATAACTCTGCTCAAGGCAATAGATCCGACCTAAGGTGCTCTTCTCTTTTTTCTTCCTTTTTTTAATTAAAAAAAATGCTAAATAATCTTAATCTTGCTTAAGTGATGCAGATGAAATGAACAGGATGGCTAATCAATTTGTTGGTATATATATTATGATGCCATACTAAAGAAGCAAAAGCTATAAAATGGTTCATAAGATTACATGCTTCATCATAAAAGAAGAGACCCATCTGCTGAAGTTCTACACAGCTCATTTCCTGAGTTCAATAGTGGGGGACCTGCAGTTGGTTGATCAGTTTTAGCCACACAAGTGAGTGTCACAGTAGGGCATGTAAATTGCTATGAATGGGTGGTAGGCACATAATTCTGCTGGGCTTGGTACATAAAAAACACTTTAAAAAAGTGAATGTGTTCAAGACAATATATTTAATGGCATTTGTTTATTGTCTGGAAAGTATTGCTTTATCAAGTAATTTAAATAAATTGCCCACACAGCATCAAGCATTAAATGAGAAGTTCATGGGTCAAGCAGCAAGTGCTGCCACTAAGCAACAGATAAGGTTGGAATTTAAATTGCAGTTGATGTAGCATCTTGCATCTTAGCTCATGCCATAATTGTTTGCGTGTATTTACACTCTACCATGTCACCATAAAAAAAAGAAAAGAAAAAAGAGGACATACTACAAAAACAAAATGAGCTTTTGCCTCAGCACTTAATGGCAGATAAGAGTCTTATAAAGAAAAGAAGTGTGCAACTGTGCGAAAATATCCTGAAAAAGGGCCTGTTACCTAAATGTTTGGAACCTTTTGGCAAATAAAAAGGTTTGGAGCAATTACCTTCTGAATTTTGAAACGTTTTTTTAAAAAAAAAGATAGCCTATTTTTGTGTGTGCCTTTGTGAAACCAAGAAAGATATTGACCACATACTCTGTTTGAACTTCAGCATTAGGTTTAGAGGATATAGGGTTGTAAACTATTGTCCCTGCCTCACCAGCAGTACTTAGCTTACTATGCAACGACTACTGAAGCAATGGGAACCTTTTGAATTTCGGCTTAAATACCTTTTGAGGACCTGGGCTTTAACCGTTTAATTTCTGTAAAAGACACAAAAAGGAGAACAACTACAAAACAGATACATCTCATCATACTAATCCTCAGCATACATAGAGAAAAGACTCAGTTAAACATCATTTGACTTCATGTAATGCATATTACAAATAGCACTTATCAATCACATACAAAAGAAAAGGTTCTGATCAGAAGAAACACAATATACCACATGAGCCAGGCACCTTCTGGTGAAGATAACACAGTGACATCTAATAGGATGATAACACTTCTAGAGGACACTTCTAGAGGACTTCTGCCTTCCCACAGATCCCAGCAAATTCTCATCATGACTTCTCCTATGACAACAAGAAGACTGAGATAGAACAAGCCAAGAGACACAGGACCAAATTGAGCAGAATGGTTTTATTTACGGAGCACAAAGTTTGCAAGGTCTGCAAGACAACTGGGGGGAGAAAAGTATAAGATCAAACAAACTAAATAAAAGGAGGAAAGGGACATGTGTGGGATCAAACAAAAAGAACATGCACCTAAAAAGAGAAAGTGTGTTGTGCATCGTGTCCTAATACTGACTTTGTTCAGTAGGGTGCTAAAGACACCAGCAAAGACAAAAATCCTCAGAGCTAAACTGTGCCACTCCCAGAGTGGGTGCTGAAGGGGGAGGAGAGAGAAGGTGTAAGGAGCCCTTCACATGTCATGGATGACAGATTCAGCCAGATCCTGCTGCCAGTTTCATTGCACTGCATGGCCTAGGCAAAATAACCTGCAGATCTGTGTTAGCAAGCAACACAAATTCTCTATACCTTACAGGAAGTTCACCTACAGGAGTGTCAAGTCCAGAGAATGGGCTCTGTTCCCATCTCTCCTGACTACTCCATATGCTTTTATCCAGACTGGGAAGACACCAATGCAATCCTTTACAATAAGAAATCATTATAACCTGTTAGTTTTGACCCTACACACAACAGTGTGGGTGGCCCATATTTCATTTATTTTGACATATGGATCAATTACTTGTGCCCAGTGTTTGCAGGATTGGAGACAGAAAGGTATGCAGTCTTCCTTCTCTCCTCACCCTCATACCCTTCTGACTCAACGCCAGGCACAGTCTCAGTCCTGCATGGATAATAAATATAGAAAACATCAAAGAAGAGGAATGGGCAGAGGGAAGGAAGGGTATGTAGTTGCCCAACAGTCTGCATACTAGTAAGGAGAACTCTTTTGAAAAGAAGAACTGGAAGGGAGGGAGAAGACAAGGAACATGTATCATATCTTGTGGGAGTGGGTACTATTTTTCCACAAACATCACTCCCAGGGTTTCTGAATGCATGACCCTGAGCTCCTTGTTAAAAATCACAACTTAGTCCTTGTATATGAAGACTGTTAAGTTTGGCTGTGACTAGCAGTATGCTCACCACCTATTCAGCATCATTTCCTCTTTATTGTTTAAGTTCTGATAGCGATATGGCACATTTGTAAACCTTTATTAGAGTAAATCTAATTAAAGTTTATTCCTCTCTATTAACAAGACCACAACAAACATTACACTTCCATGTGTTCTCAGGAGCTATGAAGGTCCTATTTCCTAAATTACTTTTTACATGCTATAGCTATTCATTACAAGTAAAACAATGTACATACTTTTACTAAGTATATGCTAATAGGCTCCAGCCACCTCCAACAGAATAATTATGACAGGCACTATGTACAGAATACTATAGTTAAGATTTATGTGCAGACTTATTATAGCTCCAGGTTTGTGCATTTCTCAACTTTCTGAAAAGTTCTTCTTTCTGCTTTAAATTCTCCGGACTTGGCCAGAGTCCAATGTGAAATTTTGTGCATGAAGAAAGAGCAAAATCTATTCACATCCTGATGCATGAAATTTGCACATCATGCAGTTCAGCAATGTCAATGTAAAGTTAAACATCAGCATATTCTCACACTAATGATTGTGACAATGAATGCATGCCATAAACTACACAAAACAAACAAGTCTGAGTTGCATATGAAACATTTTCATTTCTAAATGTATAAAGGAACACACTTTTGCATTAATTTTCTCAGGATTGAGTGAAATTAAAAATGTAATTTATGGTGATCCCTTCCTCACAAGTATTGCCAAAAGGTTCCACATCTTTGTTAGGAGCAAAAAAAAAGTTCTTTGGCACAACTCTGCTTCCTGCTATTGAACAGGATTTTTGGTTTTACATCTGTAGTACAAAGTCCTGATTAACTTGGAATGAGAAGAAGAGAGACTTAATCCACTGAAAGTAACAGCATGAATGTTCCTCTTCCATTCATTCTACTCAATGTAATTTCATGAGCAAGTCACTCTTCAGCAGTACATCTTGCAAGTCATTTTTACACTTCATTTACGTAACAGAGGAGATGTAATATGGGGATGTGACAATTCAGGGAATCTGTCTATGTACATCTTATGAATTCTAGCTGAGGTTATGAAATTGCCATATCATTAAATGCCTTGGAGCATACCAAGTCAGCCATAATGTCACGGCTGTGTCATGCATCTTCTAGACCAGGCATAATAGAGGGTCATTAAACCTTGATTGCTCCCATTCAAGCCTATAGAACCCATCCAACCAAGTTTGTCTCCAACCTTTGGAGCAGTAGAATTTCCCTAGAAGCAGAACAAAGAATGGTGTTATACACCATTCCCCTAGA
Organism: Alligator sinensis; assembly: GCF_000455745.1. Classification (NCBI taxonomy): domain Eukaryota; kingdom Metazoa; phylum Chordata; order Crocodylia; family Alligatoridae; genus Alligator; species Alligator sinensis. The sequence continues at coordinate 734,830 of NW_005842227.1, forward strand.
GAACAATCTATAATACTACCATTATTTCCCCTGAACTAGATCCATTCATTTCTCTGAGGAATGCTTACTGCCCGAGCAGCTGACACGGTGATGACCCAATCATATCAGATAACTTTTCTTTGCATGTAATACATAGCTTGTATATTTAAATATCTGGATGACAGAGTAAGTGATGTTAGTATCATTTCTGAACATATAGCTATTTCATTAATATTTAAAAATAAATATTTGTAAGTACTTCCCCCCTATTATTCATATTTACCACAAAAAGAAAAGAAAAGAAATGAAAAAGAAAAAACAAAAAAAAAGAAAAGAAAAAAAAATACTATGGCATACATTAATAGACTGCTCATAAACATCTTGTTTAGTTGGCAATTCAACTGGCGCACACATCAATATCTCGCTAGTTCAGAACTTACTGTTGCTAATTGCATTATTTGTCTGCATAAAGGACTCTGGTATTACATGAAGAGAAAGATTTTTGAGATCGCAAATGGGAAGTGGGTATTTTAGTTTGCCCTGTCTTCACTCACCAAAAAAAAATTTTTTTTGAAAGAGTTCTCATATATGCTTTATTTATCTTTGTATGGGTAAATAAAGATATTTGAGGACGTGGGGAGGTGAAATAACATTAAAAATGGCTACCTGACCTCAGTTTGCTCAGATGCAGACCTTACACTTAGATCCCTAGTTAGGTTGATTTAAGTGTGAACTGGGCAGAAGTTCAAGACGGTTAGATGAGTCTAAAAATGGCCAACCCAATGTAAGTTAAGTGCATCTCTGAGTCTAATGTAGATTGGGTCCAGTAAGATTGATCTAACTGAACTTCTCAACAGCTCCTAGTGCCGCCCTGGGGTTGGCAAAGCGAAGCCACTGGCACTAGCCCTGGGACTGTACTTTCTCTATCTGATCCCCTGACAGTGCACTATTTTTAGCCTCCCCCCGCACCCCAAGATCCTCTCCTCACCCCCAGATAGACAACCCCCACCATGGACCATCCAGCCACCATTCCCCTGCTGCAAGCTTACCACACCTCCCAATTCTGCAAGCTACTACTGGGGCTGGTTTTACGGGCATTTGCTGGTGCTGGGAGCTGAGGAGGTAAGAAAAGAAAAAGAAAACAAGAAACAAAAAAGAAAAAAAGAAAAGAAAAAGAAACATGCCATGGCATACATTAGTAGACTACTTCTAAATATTTGAGTGGGGTGGAGTGGGAGGTAACTGGTTCACCAAGGAGGGTTATTTTGGTTGGGGGTGGGGAGGTGGAGGGCTAAAAATAGTCCCTGGTCCTGGGGGGTGGGGGAGAGAGCCCCCCCCAAGTCTCTCAACAGATTCCATGAACCCCCCTGATCCTACCAAGCCCTCCTGCACCCACCAAACTCCTGCAGACTCTCCTAGTCCCCCAACCCCCCACAGATGCCATCTATTCTCCCCATGTCCCCTCTGGACTCTGCCTGCTTCCATGAACCCCACCTGGAGCTTGCTTGCCGCCCCAGCCACCAGGTCCCCTCCCTACTGGGCCCCCATCCCAGTTTATCTTAGACTGGGGTGGGGGGGGCTATTTTTAACTTGTTCTAACCTTCCTGAATGTCTTTATGTACCCCAAATAGGTTTTAACATACAAAGTTGAAACAAAGTAGATAGTTCCATATTAAAGCTAAAAGGAGCTGCCAGTATTGACAGGAAACTTCTGCTTCATCTGAAGTTTCAAAGGCCTGTGGTATGTTCCTCGCTAAAAGCACAATGCCATCTGTATGATAGAGATAGAAGAAATGATTGCCTATTGAAGCCAAATATTGGGCCAGCAAAATGTTTACTGCCTGCCTGCAGGAATCTTTTTTTTTTCTTGACCTGGGCAGAGTACAATTTGCTTATGAGAGATAAATTCTTCAAGTCAGCACTTTGGAAAAGAGAACTTCATGACAAAACACTGGTGTTTTAAGAAATTACTTCTTAAAAATATGATAAACATAACACGTATATAGACCAATGTCTCTGAACTTAGGACAGTGGAGTAAAGTGGGCTAGACAAGCAAAGTCCATGTTACAATCAAAACCTTACAATGCAGGCTTCCAGGTTATAAAAACAATAAACATTTTGGGCGGGTCCAGATGAGCTGGTACGTGAGTTTGTGGCACTACAAAAAGGTTTGTGGTGCCACAAACTGCATACATTGCACTTTAAACCATTCACAGCACTGCTAGCTTGCGGCACAGGGGCAAAATTGCTACCGAGACTTCTGGGTATCCAAAAAAAAATACCCTGGGAAAAAAAAACTAGCACAAAGCACATGAAAATAGCATGAGCTGGGACAAATACAGAGACAGGGTATCTTCACACACTGTGCCCCAGCCAGCTGTGGAGTGGCACAGCTGGCTGGGGCACAGTGTGCCTCAGCTCAGGGGCTCCCATGTCTCCCCGTGCCTCAGTGGAGGGGCTTCGCAGTGGAGCCCTGCACTGAGGCATCCAGAGACAGGGGAGCACCAACCCAGGATGGCCTGCTCCCCGCATCTTGAGGCACACTGTGCCCCAGCCAACCGCTCTGACTCAGGCACAATGTGCCTCAGTGCAGGGGCTCCCTGATCTCCACGTGCCATATCCTGGTAGGCTGGGGTGCAGGGTGCCTCAGCGCAGAGATTGCCTACCAGCTATCTGCACACTGAAGCACCCAGTGCCCCAGCTAGCCCCTCCCCGCAGCACATGGAGCCTGGCCAGGAGCTGGGAGGAGCTGGACATGGCCTGCAACAAAGGGCATGTGCAGGGGTGTGTTGTGGCATATTTGTGATGCTGCAAGCACACGCCCCTGCTCATTGGGACACAGTCTTTGAGTATTCTGTCTGGAAAATATCTTTCCTGGTTTTAGCTCCAAAAGGAGTAATATTTCAGTAGTTTGGAGCTTTTATTTATTTATTTTTATGACACCAGACATTCCTTCCAAACACAGATACCCAAGGTAATTCCTTTGGAGAGGTTAGATAATCTGTGAATGGTCAGAAACACATTTTCATAACAGAGGCAAGGAGAAGGAAAATCATTTCAAATTAGCCACAAACCTAAAGTGGAATTAAGAACAGAATAAATGTTGAGGCAAATGAGAAATGGAGCTTCAAGTATTTCATTAGAAAGAACACTGAAGAGCTGTCCTTCTTTCTTCATTTTTTAAAGTTATATTCCAGGTGAAAAACTACATTAATGCAAAATTAATGTTACAAAGTCAAAAATCAGGAATTTAAAAGTTAAGGCTGAACTTTCAAAGTCTTCACTTTTGTGCTTATAAATATTTTATACACTCTTTAATTACATAATGATATACTACTTCTAGTCCTAGGTCCCCCTTCATTGAGGCAGCCTTCTTTTTAACCATCTCACAATTTAAACTATCTCAATATCCATATTAACTTCCATACTGCAACTTCAATAGGAAGAAATCATTTACCTATGATGAGTTTAATTTTAAGATGAGAAAACAGGAACGCCAAGGATAAATAGTAGGACTAAGACAACTTACCAGAGTTAAAGAAGAGTAAGTACATTTGGTTAGCTTGGGGCCACAGATGTTTTCCTTTTCCAGATTTAAAGTGATAATTACCAGACAATCGTGTTAGGGAAACATTCTCTTAGAGGATAAATCACCAACTTTTAGATAGTCTATTAAGCTAAGTACAGACAGTCAAAAAGCCTGAGGCTGAGTTGATGTAATCTTTGCGGGTTAGTCTAAACTGTGTAGATTGAACTGACAAAGAAGTGAGCAGACATTCACTTTTGATTCTGGAAATTCAGCCATATGCCTGCCTGTAGTGGCTCAGACCAGAAGCTTGGGGGAGTGTGCTGTAGCATGCCTCCCTGATCAGCTGGAACAGATAGCTTGGGCCAAGGCTAGCCCATCTACTCTGTGTGAGGGAGTTTGTGGGAGAGATGCAAAGCATCCTGGGATGCTGGGGGACTGTGAGTTAACTTGAATCTGGAGGGGATCTGGGACAGAAGTTCAATAAACTGATTTAACTTAAATCAGTTAAGTCTGATACTACATCTATCTGGGTTTATCTTAAAACTAATTTTGGCCATTTTGGGAGTGGTTTATATGCACTGAACTTTTGTTGTGTTACAGATTTGAACCAATTTCCAATCACTTGTACTAGTTTATGTGTAATGTCTGTCCCTAGTCTTAGTGACCAGGAACACCCATAGGATATTGTTCAGAATAAAAATGCTGAATTCTAAGAAGTAAAGGTCTTGGAAGGTGTTCTGAGACTTTAATTGCCTAATGACATCAATTTGTTTTCCTTTGCTATGATTGTTTAATAAAATCCTATTTTATTAAACATAAAGTATGGCTACTTTTTAGCAATATGGCCTCCCTGGGTGCACACAGATGAGCGTGGATGTGTGGTATGTGGTGCTGCAGACCCGTCTGCAGCACCACAAACTGCACATGCAAGTGTTCCCCACGCAGCTACTTTGCACTTTGCAGTATTTGTGTGTGTGTGTGTGTGTGTGTGGGGGGGGGGGCGCATTACCCCAGGAGATTTTGGGGTTAAAAACTCCATGCCAAAAAAAAGTGGGGCGGCGCACATGGCAGCAGTGCATGCCAGCTAAAACTGGAGCCTGGCCAGCTGGAGCCATGCTCTAGCTGCTGGCCAGACTTCCTGCTGCAGAAGTGCTGCAGCCGGAGCTCCCAGAGGCCCCCAGGACCCTAGGTAAGGCTGCTGGGGCCAGGACTATTGCTGTCCCCTCCCCTACTCCACCCATGATAACCTGCCATGTGCCAGAGCACACATGGCATGAGCATTCCCCAGGGACAAGTAGCAGTGGCACAAGGTGTACCCTGCTACTTGTTCCTGGGGAAACATGTTCCCTCTATCTGGACGGGCCCCCTGTGTTTAAATCTTTCATGGATTAAAAGTAAATTTTACTCCTGCCCAGCAGGTACTGTCACATGTCAAAAGGTACTTACTGCATTGACGCTGAGCATAGTGACAGGTTACCCAAGGAATGTGTATTACTCTCACATTCAGAGCCAAGGAGTCTGAAAAAGCCCTACCTCAAATTCTGAGTTCTAAATTACCAGAAGTGTGTAGAATGAACTTCACAAAAGCATTCCTTAAGATGCAATTACTTACCACTTTCTTCCAAACCAAACAACAAGCAGCCAATATAATAACCAAAGGCCAGGTACAGATATTATACTTAATGCATATTAAATGCATAGAAATTGCTTTACAGTCATAAAAGAATAGATGTTCACAACACTTAAGGTGCTTTAAAAATGATGGAGAGTGCTCTAAGTTAACCCTCAATGGATGTGATATCAGACTAAAGCGCTTTTGGTTAGAGAATTTTTTTTAAATATCTGTGCCAGATCCATTGCATATTAAGCTAGATCACATTCACTGGCATCCCAGGGGCCCCATGCAGGGCAGTGTATTCACCTCAGGCACAGCTTGTCTGCTCAAACTGTGCTGGGCTGGCCCCATCCTCTCGGCTACCGCTGACCTGATGCACTGACACCATTTGATCTGGGTTAGCTGAGATTCATAGCCTGGCCAGGAAGGGGGATGGGAAGAGGGATTTCTCTCCCTGCAGTTGTCCCAACCCCACAGTGCACTGCAGCCAGGCCAGGGGGGGCTCCTTTCACTTAGCTGTAGCCAGCAGCAGTGTGAGTTCCCTGTCATGCTGGGAACTCTAGCAAGGATGGAGGGGTGGAAAAGGAGCCCTGCCCCTGATGCAGGGGAGCCTGTTCCAGCACCCCTGAGACTCCAGCCAGCAAGATGGAGGACCCACCCAGCAGGGTGCCTCCTGTTCCACCACTCGCCTCCCAACAGAGTTCCCAGAGTGGTAAAAAACAGTGCAGGGAACCTGAACTGCCACTGTTGGCTGCAGCTGGAGGAAAGGAGTCCCCCAACCAGGCAGGTCTCCCCCAACTTTCCAGCTCAGGTCTTGCTGGGGGCTGGGCCAGACACCACCCCCCATGCATAGCAGGGGGTGCTGCTTTCCCCCAACTGCACCCAGCAGTGGCAGCATGAGCTTCCCATGCCACTTTTCGCTGAACTGGGAACTTTGGGGAGGGGGAGGAAGTGGCGAGGTTGAAAAGGAGAGCTCTTGCCAGGCAGACCTGGGCCTGCCCACATGAAGACTCAGGTTGGGAAGCTAGGGAGGAGAAGGCAGGCCAGCAAGGGGGCTTCTTCACCCCCCAACAGAGTTCCCAGTATGGTGAAAAGCGGTGTGGGGAACTCATGCTGCCCCTGCTAGGTGTAACTGAAGGAAGAGAGCCCCACCACTGTGAAAAGCCCCCACAACTTTCTGGATGGGCTCCAGGGGGGTGCTGATGTAAGCCAGGCTGAGTCCACATGGAAGGGGGGGGTCCCTTCCCTTCAGTCTCTGGTGGGGGGCGGGGCTGGTAGCCTCCTTGGAGGTGTGCAGGAGTGCCCCCACCTGATGGCCTTGGCCCGTGCAGGCAGGCACTGAGGACTGCCCCCCTCCCCCAATCAAACAGCACACATCCGTTCAGTTGGAATGTGCTCTAATGTAATAGCACTTTAAGTAAAGTGGGATAGTTGAGGCACTTTCCTCCAGGAGCTTTTTGAACATCTGTACCTAGCCAAAAACACAGAATTCTAAATACATGCACATACAACTGTTCTGTTTGTGTGTTTTCTGGGATGTTATGTGATCTTCTTAGCAGCCAGGGGCCACACAGACTCCCTTGCTCAAAGCAGGGCCATCCCCAACTATATTATCCCAACCAAGGGTTTCTCTAGCCAGGTCTGAAAATACCTCTAAGGATGGAGATTCCACAACTTCTGGGTAACCTGTTCCAGTGCTTTACTACCCTCCTCAGGAGAAAGTGTTTCCTAATATCTAACTTTAACTTCCCTTGTAATTTGAGACCATTGGTACTTGCTCTGTTATTTGTTACCACTGAGAACAGTCCAGCTCCATCCTCTTTGGAATCATTCTTCAGGTAGTTGAAGGCTACTATTAAATCCCCTCTCTGTCTTCCACATTAAATAAGCCCAGTTTCCTTAGCCTCTCCTCATACGTCATTCTCCCCAACCCATTAACCATTTTCATTGTCCTTTTCTGGACTACCTTCAAGTTATCTACATCTGACATTTGTAGTGGCAGGGGACTCAACCTGGACACAGTACTCCAGATGTGGTCTCACCAGTGCTGAAGAGAGGGGAATAATCACTTCCCTCCATCTGCTGGCATCACTACTGCTAATGAAGTCCAGTATGCCATTAGCCTTCATCACAATAAAGGCATGCTGTTGACTCATAATCAGCTTATTGTCCAGCATAATCCCCAGGTTCTTTTCTGCAGAGTTGCTGCTTAGCCAGTAAGTCCCCAGCCGGTGCCAATGCGTAGTTTTGTTCCATCCTAACTTCCTGCAGTGCTGATTTACAGTGCCACATATAACATATGTTCAGTTACATGCACCACTACAGGAAGTGTCTCAGTTCCAGGGTCCTCCTTCAAGAGGGAAGGAAGAAGAATGGCTGGCCTCCTGCTAGCCTGCCCAACTGCAGAGAGCTGTCACAGAGCCCTGCTGGACCTCTGGCAAGAACTAGTGCTCCTATTGTGGCAGCAGGAGCAAAACAGCACTTTATAGTGTTACAGTGAATAGCTTCAGGGTGGGGACAGATGTAATAATTTAAATATTTCATACAACTTTGGAACATTTTAAAGGGCCAGGTGAACAAATGTACAAGCTCTATGAAATGTTCTGAAAGCTAGCTGAAGAGCTCCCAAATGATCCCTTTTTGAATAAGTACTACTTTGGAGTATTTTACTTTTGGTTGTATGTGCACAGGAGCTGGTGGCAGGGAGAGAAGGAAAGTTTCATTTCTGGGACAACCACAACCTTCAAGGATGATCCACCCCACCAGACTCAGAGCCAGGCCTACTCCCCCACCACCCCCATTACCAGGCCCCTCCTGACTCACAGGGCCACAGCTGTCACCACCCTCTACCCACACTCCCCTCCAACATACCCCTGAGGGGATTTAGGCCAGAGTGTCAGGATCTCAGTAGAGGGACTGTGGAGACCCCACTGCTCTAAACTTACTTCTCTGCTCCAGGGTCTCCACCCTCTCTTCCCAATGCCTATGATGAGTGCTAGAGAAGGAAGTAGAGATGGGAGATAAAGGTTCCTTTAGTGATCCATGTGTGACACTAGAGGAGGCTACAGTATTTTGCAATGTTTCAGCTGAGAATGCCACAGAGTAGGGAGGTGGAGATTGTACATTTGTTCCCTGGCTTGATATTCTTCCTTTCTGAAACATTTCCAAGTGTTTTGCTTGGAAAGATTTCAATTGTCATGTCTGTCCACACCCACATTAATTCCTCACTCCCCCAAACTCGAAATATTCGTTCTTCGCCTTAGCTCAGTCACAGACTTTTCCACATGTTTCACCTCTGTGTAAAAAATATGCCACTCAAAAGCCTCTTTTTAGTTTTTTCTTTTCTTTCATTTTTTTGCAGTTTGGTGTCAGAGCTACCCTCCCTGCCTGGGTCAAATGGAAACCATTAAAAACATAAAATACTTCAGAATAAGCCAAGGTCCAGAATCAAGTTACTATCCTTATGGTATTCCCATTCACTAGCACCCATTGCTGGAGACTATAGAGCAGGGGTAGGCAAAATATGGCCCGTGGGCTGGATCCGGCCCACGAGGCCATTCTATTCAGCCCACGGGGCCCCTAAAATTTAGAAAATTAAAATTTATCTGTCCTTGGTTCCTGTCAAAGATACAGGAATCAAGAGCAGTAGGACTCAGGGGAAGCCCTGGAGAGCTCCTTCAACAGCAGGACCTGCCTAGCCCCTCCCCCCCAGCGCGGGTGCCCCGAGAGGGGGGTGC
>NW_005842227.1:743783-746685 GCF_000455745.1 Alligator sinensis
AGGGGCCGGGGGTCCCAGCCAGCAGGGGCTCCATGGAGCCAGGTCAACTCCCCCCTTCCCTGCTGGTGCAGCCCAGCCCGGCTCCACAGACCCTTGCCAGCGTGCACCGTGCTCTGGCCCCCACCAGTGCTGGCCCCTGGACATTGGTCCCAAGACATTGGAAAATTGGTCCCAAAATGGTGACCAGGGGCAGGGCACCTGCCAAGGGACAGGGCTACCCATACAGCCCTCGACAGCTTGCCACAACTTGGTAAGCGGCCCTCTGCCCGAAATAATTGCCTGCCCCTGCTATAGAGTGAAAAGTTGTGTAAACCTTGTTCAGTTACCCTTCACCTTTCCACATCATTTCAATTCTGAGCTTTTAGCTGTTCCATTCTTACCTTCATGGCATTTTCTTAGGTGATACCACAAATGATTCAGGGGCTTGCTGCAGGCAGTGTCTAATTTCTAAGACCCTATAGAACACAAGAAACTTGATAACTCCTCCCACTAGAATAGAGCCACTGAGCTCAATTATTCAATCAGTTATTTGTCCACTTTACAGCACTCTTAACTGGTCTGTACTTTCTTGGCTTGTTAGTGATAATATGATGGGAGACAGTGTCAAAAGACTTGCTAAAGTAAAGGTATCCATAGCTATCCACCCATCCACACAGCCTGCCCTCTTAGTATAGTAAGAAATAAGATTGGTCAGGCATGACTTGCTCTTTGTGAATCCACGCTGACTGTTTTTGATCACTTTGTTCTCCTCTAGGTGTTTCATAATAGATTCCTTGAGGATCTGCTCCATGATCTTTCCAGGTATCGAAGTCAGACCAAGAAATCTGTAGTTCTCTGGATTCTCTTTCTTTCCTTTCTTAAAGATGGGCATTATATTTGCCTTTTTCCAATCATTCAGGACCTCAACTAACCTCCACAAAACAAAGACTTTTCCCCTCAGACTTGCCTCCCATGGTAACCATCCATTAGTTCCCTGAGTTTAAGTCTTTCTACAAGTATGTCCATAGCAAGAGGAGGATCAGGGAAAGTGTGGGTCCCTTACTGAACAGGGAAAGGCAACCTTGTGACAGAGGATGCAGAAAAGGCTGAAGTGCTCAATGCCTTCTTTGCTTTAGTATTCAAAGGCAAGGTCAGTTACCAGACTACTGCACCTCGCAGCACAGTTTGGCAAGGAGGTGACCATCCCTCAGTAGTGAAAGAACAGGTTAGGGACTACTTAGAAAAGCCAGATGTGTACAAATCCATGGGACCAAATGGGATACACCTGAGGGTACTAATGTGATTGCAGAGCCATGGGTCATCATCTTTGAAAACTCATGGCAATCAGGAGAGATCCCAGATGACTGGAAAAGGGCAAACATAGTATCCATATTTAAGAAAGGGAAAAAGGAGGATTCAGGGAACTACTGGCCAGGCAGCTTCATCTCAGTCCCTGGAAAAATCATGGAGCAGATCTTCAAGAAATCAATTTTGAAGCACTTGGAGGAGAAGAAGGTGATTAGGAACAGTTGGCATGAATTCACCAGTGGCAAGTCATGCCTGAACAACCTGGTTTCATTCTATGATGAGATGACTGGCTCTGTGGATGTGGGGAGACCAGTGGATGTGGTCTACCTTGATTTTAGCAAGGCTTTTGATACTGTCTCCCACAACATTTTTGCAGGCAAGCTAAGGAATTATGGGCTTGATGAATGGACTGTAAGGTGGATAGAAAACTGGCTGAAGCATCAGGCTCAGAGAGTACTAATCAAGGGCTCAAGGTCTAGTTTGCAGCCGGTATTAAACGGAGTGATCCAGGGGTTGATCCTGGGGCCAGTTTTGTTCAATGTCTTCATCAATGACCTGGAAGATGGCATAGAGTGCACCCTCAGCAAGTTTGCACATGACACCAAGCTGGGGGAAGTAGTAGATATGCTGGAGGGTAGGGGTAGGGTTCAGTGTGACCTAGACAAATTGGAGGATTGAGCCTAAAGGAATTTCATGAGGTTCAACAAGAACAAGCCCTGAATTTAGGATGGACCAAGTCCATGCATGAATACAGGCTGGGGCCTGAGTGGCTCAGCAACAGCTCTGCAGAAAAGGACCTAGGGGTTACAGTGAACAATAAGCTGAATATGAGCCAGCAGTATGCCCTTGTTGCCAAGAAAGCTAATGTCATACTGGGCTGCATTGGTAGGTGTGTTGCCAGTAGGTCAAAGGAAGTGTTTATTCTCCTCTATTCAGCACTGGTGAGGCCACATCTGGCGTTCTGTGTTCAGTTTTGGGCCCCCCATTACAGAAAGGATGTGGACAAATTGGAGTGAGTCCAGTGGACAACAACAAAAATGGTGGGGGGCTGCAGGACATGACTTATAAGGAAAGTCTGAGGGAACTGGGCTTATTTAGTCTAGAGAAGAGGAGACAGAGAGGGGACTTAATAGCAGCTTTCAACTACCTGAAGGGGGGTTCAAAACAGGATAGAGTTGAACTGTTTTCAGAGGTGGCAGATGACAAAACAAGAAGCAACCTTCTCAAGTTGCAGCAAGGGAAGTTTAGGTCAGATATTAGGAAGAATTTTTTCACTAGGAGGATAGTAAAACGCTGGAACAGGTTACCCAGAGGGGTGGTAGAAGCTCCATTGTTGGAGGTTTTCAAAACCTGGCTAGACAAAGCTTTGGCTTTGATGATCTAGTTGAGGATGGTCCTGCTTTGAGCAGGGGACTGGACTAGGTGACCCCCCCTAGGTCTGCTCCAACCCTAACTTTCTATGATACTATTATTCTAAGTCTGTTTTTATTAATTTTTTTGAAGCCCAATGTATTTATTCTGCTGCTCTCCTCCTTCCATAGATTCATAGATGTTAGGGTAGGAAGGGACCTCAATAGATCATCGAGTCCAACCCCCTGCATAGGCAGGAAAGAGC
>NW_005842227.1:746742-804920 GCF_000455745.1 Alligator sinensis
GCCTTGGTGAGTAAAGCCTCACCAATTCCCTTCTGTGCCCCCATGATGAACTTATAGGCAGCCACAAGGTCGCCTCTCAACCTTCTCTTGCGGAGGCTGAAGAGGTCCAGGTGCCCTAGTCTCTCCTCATAGGGCTTGGCCTGCAAGCCCTTAACCATACGAGTGGCCCTTCTCTGCACCCTCTCCAGGTTATCCACATCACTCTTGAAGTGCGGTGCCCAAAATTGCACGCAGTATTCCACTTGCGGTCTGACCAGCGCCCGATAGAGGGGAATTATCACCTCCTTGGTTGTGTTCGTCATGCATCTGCTGATGTATGATAAAGTGCCATTAGCTTTCCTGATGACTTCGTCACACTGATGACTCATGTTCATCTTGGAGTCCACTAGGACTCCAAGATCCCTTTCCGCTTCCGTTCCACCAAGCAGGTCATTTCCTAGGCAGTACGTATGCTGGACATTTTTCCTCCCTAGGTGCAGCACTTTGCATTTCTCCTTGTTGAATTGCATTCTGTTGTTTTGTGCCCATATGTCCAACCTGTCCAGGTCTGCTTGTAATTGTTCCCTGCCCTCCGACATGTCCACTTCTCCCCACAGTTTTGTGTCATCCGCAAACTTGGACAGAGTACACTTCACTCCCTCGTCCAAGTCGCTGATGAAGACATTGAAGAGTATCGGTCCAAGGACCGAGCCCTGTGGGACCCCACTGCCCACACCCTTCCAGGTCGATACCGACCCATCCACTACGACTCTCTAGGTATGACCCTCTAGCCAATTTGCCACCCACCGGACCGTGCAGTCATCCAAGTCACAGCCTCTTAACTTGTTCACCAGTATGGTGTGGGATACCGTATTGAAGGCCTTCCTGAAGTCTAAGTCTATCGAAGGTCTTCCTGAAGTCTTCCCTTCCCTTAGGATCTTGAAATCTATCATTTCATAGTTACTGTCACTCAGGTATAGTCCACCTTCATATTGTCAATCAATTTTTTTCCTATTTGTGATTAACAAATTGAGAAGAGCTTCTTTTCAATTCAAATCCTTGACTAGGAAGGTTGCTCTTCTTTGCATTCAAAGGAAACAAATCTGAAGCATAATTAGAAGGCAGATATTCTTTGTCTTTCTTGAAGGAGAGCTGGCCTAACACCATTAGTTTCTTTTCTTTTCCTGTTTGCAAAAGAGCCTCAGTTAGAGGAATGATTCTTCCACACTAGCTGCTAAGTGTCTATTTGATTGCTTGCTCTTAGTTTCCCCCAAGTTCAGTCCGCTAGGTTGTAGTAAAAGTGCAGACCATCACACCAATCCTGGTAAATGTCTTGCCAAAAATATTTACTCAGAAAGTCATAAATGAATGGAAATCAAATGCTTATGATAGTTTTCTTATGCAGCATGGGGAAGGTGTAAATCAAAGCATGTGTGTCTATAATGAACACAAGAACTTTACTGAAGATCAACAGATTCCATATGAAAATACATAATGGTTCACTCTATGAAATGGAGGATTAAGAATTTTATGGTCTAATTTAACTGACTAGTTTTAATGACTATTCTGACATAACCTCATCATCATTGCCACATGCCAAGGAATAACTCGTTTCAGTATTTAAGATAAACCAAATTATTTCTGCAAACTACAATTTTATATAATTTGAGCCACCAAACAAACATGTACACTTTTCAATATGAATATTTTTATTAGATACTCTATTATTTTGGCAGAGGAAAAATGTTAAACCAGTATTACCTTTTTAAAATTACAACACATTATAGCAAGTGGGTTTTCCAGTTACCATAGTTACAGGCCCCAACAGACCATCCTTTTCTGTATGAATTTTCTCCTTTTCTCTCAAGTTGAGTAACAGTGCTTTAAAAATGTTATCTAAAATATAGCAAAAGATGATTTTGTACTTTTATACTGTTATGCAAATTGACAAAACTTCAGTTAATTAATTTTGCTTGGGCACCAGTACTCGTGTATGTATAGTCAGAATGACAGCTGCTGGAAAATACAGTGGTCTTATTTATAGATAAGCCATGAATATTGTACAAATAAACTCCATAGCATTATTGCCGGACAAGTAAGGAAAATGTTTACTGAAACTGTATAACTAATTTAAGGAATAAGAATCGAAGGCAATAGCTTTCTTTGGCACTCCCTTTTCAGAGAACAGTGCTGATTTTGTGAAATGTTTCTGTTTCATTTTATTCTGCCCTATATCACTTCTTTTACCATACTGTTCACTACACTGAACACCTTCCAGGAGTAAATTAAGTAATGTGACAAACATGTCATATGTGATTCATTCTCCTTGGCTTGCTCTTATTCTAGAAATGATACAGAAACTCTCATAAATGTGTATTTTAAAAAAATGTTTACTACAACTTCTACAAAAAGAAAAGCACAAAGTTATAATTCAAGCTGCATTAAAGTATTTCTTAGCAACAAACTCAGGAAATCACCAGTTAATGCAACTTTAATATTTGAAGCCAACCTCATTTTACATGCCTAAACACTAGGACACTCAAAGACTCCTAAGCAAATCTCTACAATCTTCCTTTTGATTCTAAGCACAGTGCATTCCCTAAGAGGATATAACTTCCACCTTGATTTGAACCTATCGGCCACATCCAAACAAGTGTGGATGTTTGGTTCCCTGGGGACAAGTAGCTGCGGCGCACAGCTACTTGTCCCTTGGGAATGTCTGTGCCATGCACAATTTGGCATGTGGCAAGTAAGCCTGGGGGTGGGAAGGGAGGCTGGGGCCAGCACAGTGCTGGCCCCAGCAGCCTTACCTGGAGTTCTGGGGTCCTCCCATGGCTCCAGCAGTAGCGACCCTGTCGGGTGGAGCCTGGCTGGCAACTGCAGAGCGGCTCCAGGTGGCCTGGCTCTGCTTTTGAGTGGTGTGCACTGCACATGCATGTGCTGCTCCATTTTGGGGTTTTTTTTCTGGATATCCAGGGATCAAAAACCCTCACGTAAAATAAAAATCCAGAGCAGCACATGCATGGGCAGCATGCCCTTGCAGTGCAGAGAACACCTGACTGTGCAGTATGTGGTGCTACAGACATGGTTGCAGCACCACATACCACATGGCCACACTAGTCTGGATACACCCATGAGGGGCGAGATTCTCACTGGCAGAAACAAGAGAAAGTGCACTTAACTTAAGGTCAATACGTCCATTTAATAATACATAGGCTAACAAATGTGAAAAAATTTACTTTTTTCAAACTTGAAACTAATTATGGAAAATTGACAAAATTATAACATTCCAAAAAAGTTACAAATGTGGTTGTGTAATTCATTCATTTGAACTGTGCTTCCATTTTGGAGCCACATGCTCTGTATAAATTGGCACAGCTCAACTAGAAGGAGAACTGATTCAATTCAGGGGTGTTATGTGGGCTTATACTTGCTCAGAATCTGTTCTTGGATGTGCAGTTTCAGAAACATGAGTAAAATTTGCTGCCAGTATAACTAGGGGCAACTTCACTGAAGGAGTTAGGTGAGTTTTAATACCAGTGAACTTAGACAATATCTAAATAGCATTTGATCTAAATAGCAAGGGGAGCAGAACTCCTAATGAAATCAATGAGGTAGGTACCTAAAATACCTTTAAAATATGACCTTTTGTTTCCTTTTACATAAGAAAAGTTACTTAACATTCTCAGGCAGGCTGTTTTTTCATGCTGTCATGGACTGCTGTCAAGAAAGATATAGTAATTTTTACCTCTCTCTCTCTCTCTGTGTGTGTGTATATATATATATATATATATATAAAGCATATCTTTTTCATGAAGTTTTAAATCAGTCCTGTATTTGGCCCAATGCATATTTATTATACCACTTAACAGTTACAAGTGAAGACATTTTGGTTACATACTATAATAACATGATTTTACTTGTGGTGTCGATACACTGTGACTGGGTTTTTTTATATACTTATATATAATTTCATTTTATTATTAATTGCCATAAGCATTGGTTTTTGTCTTATAATTTACATATAAATTCTTATAATTCAGACATTTTAGTTATATAATATTTGTATTCAAATTACTTTACATCTTGCTATTAAACCTTGAGTTATGTAAACTTGATAGTAATGACATGCATCAAACTGTAATTTTAGTATAGGCTCCATGTAATACATTGGAGAACAAAATGTAAGAGAGAAAATGTTTGATGTCTGGGAAGCATTTGGAATACAACCTGATTCATTGATCAAACAAACTAGGTTCTCCATAGGATGGAGACTAGAGCCCTGAGGTAAGAGGGGAAGTGGGTGACCTGGAAGAAGCACAAGCAGGAAATAACAGCAGGGGATGACTTCTCATTCTTCCTAAGAAAGTAGGGCAAACATCTAGTTACCTCAGGTGTCTGTACACAAATGCACAGAGCCTGGGAAAGAAGAAGCAAGAACTAGAAGTCCTCGCACAGTCCTGGAACTTGACATGATTAGAATAACAGAAACCTGGTGGGACAGCTCGCATGACTGGAGCACTGTTGTGGATGGGTATAAGATGTCCAGGAAGGACAGGCAGGGGAGATGAGGAGGAGGAGTTGCTCTTTATGTAAGAGAGGTGCATGATTCCTCAGAGTTTCAGTATAAAACTGGTGACAGGACTGTTGAAAGTCTCTGGGTTAGGGTCAGAGGGGAGAGCAACAAGGGTGATGTTGAGGTAGGTGAGTGTTATAGACAACCAGACCAGGAGGATGAGGGTTTCTTCAAACAGCTAGTGGAGGTTTCCTGATCACAGGCCCTAATTTTCATGGGGCACTTGAATCAGCCTGTCATCTGCTGCGAGGGCAACACAGCAGTGCACAAGCAATCCAGGAAGTTTTTGGAGAGTGTTGCAGACTACTTCTTGGTGAAAGTGTTGGAGAGGCCAACTAGGGGTTGTGTTCTTCTTGGCATGCTGCTCAGAAACAGAGATGAAATGGTGGTGAAAGGAGAAGAGGATGTCAACATGGGCAGCAATGTGGATGGGATGATTGAGTTCAGGATCCTGAGGGAAGGAAGGTAGGAAGGAAGGAGAGCATGAAAGTAAGGACCCTGGACTTCAGAAAAGCAGAGTTTGACTCACTCAGGGAATCGATGGGCAAGATCCCCTGGGAAGCCAGTCTGAGGGGGAAAGGAGTGCAGGAGAGCTGATTGTATTTTAAGAAACCTTACTGAGGGTGCAGGAATGAACCATCCTTATGCGCAGGAAAACTAGCAAGTATGGCAGAAGACCATCTTAGCTTAGCAGGGAACTCCACAATGAGCTGAAACAAAAAGATGAAGCTTACACAAAGTGGAAGACTGGGCAAACAACTAGGGAGGAGTATAAGAGTATTGCTCGGCCTTGCAGGGATGAAATCAGCAAGGCCAAAGTGCAATTGGAATTACAGCTAGCCAGGGATATGAAGTATAACAAGAAGGGTTTCTGCAAATATGTCAGCAACAAGAGGAAGATCAGGGATACTGTGGGTCCCTTACAAAATTAGGGAGGCAACCTAGTGACAGATGATGCAGAAAAGGCTGAAGTACTCAATGCCTTTTACACCTCAGTAGTCACAGCTCCCAGATTACTGCACCTGGCAGCACAGTTGGGGGAGGAGGTCAGCAGCCAACAGTGATGAAGAACAGGTTAGGAACTATTTAAGAAAAGCTGAACATATACAAGTCCATGGGGCCAGACAGAATGCACCTGAGGGTGCTGACAGAGTTGGCCGATGTGACTGCAGAGCCACTGGCCATCATCTTTGAAAACTCCTGGTAATCAGGAGAGATCCTAGATTACTCGAAAAGGACAAATATATTGCCCGTATTTAAGAAAAGGAAGAAGGAGGATCCAGGAACTACAGACCAGTTACCCTAACTTCAGTGCTGGGAAAAATTACGGAGCAGGTCCTCAAGGAATCTATTTCTCAGCCCTTGAGGAGAAGAAAGTGATTAGGACCAATCAGCATGGATTCACCAATGGCAAGTCATGCCTGACTAACCCAATTGCCTTCTACGATGAGATGACTGGCTCTGTGGATATGGAAAGATCAGTGGACATGATCGCTTGACTTTAGCAATGCTTTTGATACAGTCTCCTGCAACACCCTTGAAAGCAAGCTAAGGAAGTAGAGGTTGGATGAATGGACTGTAAGGTGGATAGAAAACTGTCTGTATCATTGGGTTCACAGGCTTTATATCTTGTTGGCAGCTGGGGTCAGTCCTCAGGTCTGTTTTGTTCAATATCTTCATCAACAACCTGGAGGATTGGGCCAAAAGAAATCTCATGAGGTTGAAGAAGGCCAAGTGTAAAGTCCTGCATTTAGGATAGGACAATCCCATGCACTGTTACTTGCTGGAGACCAGCTGGCTAAGCAGCAGGGCTGCAGAAAAGGACCTGGGGTTACTGCAGACAATAAGGTGAATAGGAGCCAACAGTGTCCCCTTGTTGCAAAGAATGCTAATGGCATACTGGGCTGTATTAGTATGAGTGCTGGCAGCAGATCAAGGGAAGTGATGCTTCCCCTCTATATGACACTGGTAAGTATTGTGTCTAGTTTTGGGCCCTCCACTACAAAAAAGGATGTAGATAAACTCGAGAGAGTCTAGTAGAGGGTAACAAAAATGGTTAGGGGGACGAGCTACATGCCTTACCGGGCTTACTCAGTCTGGAGAAGACTGAGGCGGGATTTAATAGCCTTCAACTACCTGGTGGTTCCAAAGAGGATGGAGCTGGACTGTCCTCAGTGGTGGCTGGTAACAGAACAAGCAGCAATGGTCTCTAGTTGCAGCAAGGGAAGTTTAGGTTAGATATTAGGAAACACTTTCTCCCTAGGAGGGTAGTAAAGCACTGGAACAGGTTACCCTGAGAGGTTGTGAAATCTCCATCCTTGGTGGTTTTTAAGACCCAGGTAGGCAAAGTCTTAGCTGGGATGTTATATTTGGGGTGGTCCTGCTTTGAGCACAGGGTTGGACTACATGGCCTCCTGAGGTCCCTTCCAACCCTAATTTTCTATGATTTTATGATTCTAAACAGGTATCCTCTGAATGACTTATTTGAGGTTCTCTCATAATTTTCAGATAAAAACTGCAGGTTTTTTCCTTGTATGAATCTTGTAGTACTCATGAAAGAAACAAAAAATTAAATAACATATGTTGAGACGAAATTTTGTACACACAGAGAAAAAAATCTATATTCAGTCACATATTGTAAAGCCACCAAATATTTTCAAGATTAAAAACAAGACATCTCTAGATCCCTTTTTATACCAACATTTCTCAAAGACCTTTATCAGCCTGAAGTAATAAAGGAAAACTCCCCATGATTAATACATAATGTTGAGAAGAAATTTTGTACACACAGAGAAAATTCAGTCACATATTGTAAAGCCACCAAATATTTTCAAGATTAAAAACAAGACATCTCTAGATCCCTTTTTATACCAACATTTCTCAAAGACCTTTATCAGCCTGAAGTAATAAAGGAAAACTCCCCATGATTAATACATAGTCTCAGGAATGATGAAATATAGCAGCTCAATAAAAAAGAATAACATACTATATTTGAAATAGGACAGGAAAAAGTATATTACGTTTGATTATACCTACAATGAAAAAAATTGACAGGAAGAATATAATCAAATCAGACAGAATTTGACTAGGACTAAATACTAACATTCCAATTGCCAAGAAATGCAATGAACAAGAGTAATCAGGAATTTGATTCTGTAGTTCTTCTAAGCCACAACATTTCCAGCAGTACAGTGGTTGACATTAGGGGTGTGTGCATGTACCACGCGTGTGTGTGCATACACACACATGTGCACATGCACACACACATACACAGAACTGGTGAGAAATCCAAGGACATAAAATAACATTTAGGTGCCTAAAGACCATTTGTTCCTTTGAAAACCTTTCCCATTTAATCTTTCCTAACCCTTCGAAAGTTTGGATTTTAGTGACAAATGAAAGGGAAAACCAGCATACATAAGTCCAATTTACCTATTTAGCATACACCATTGCTTTGGGGTTTCATAGAAGTTCCTAGGGCTTCATATAGACACTGATGTGTACCTGCTTTATGATGAAATATGTTTCTAAGTTAGCCACTGAAGGAAGCAATGGCCAAAGTGGCTCTGATATTCTTGCTGGCAGTCCTTGTGTGATCCTTGTTCCTGTCTGATAATGTCGACACTGGTAGTGTATCTCACAGCATGTTTCAATAATAGACACTGTGAAAGCCAAAAATAAAGGAGAGAAATATAGAACCAGACTGGCCCACCATGCAGACAGAGCAGGTGGCCACTCTCAGCTGTAAAATATTAGAGGGCAGCAAAATGTTCATTTGCTCTTTGTGTGGCTGGCAGGAGGCAAATGTGTGAAAGCTTGCCTAAGGCAGAAGAAGCCCTAAAGCTGTCCCTCTGTGATACGCCAAGAGATAACTGGTGAATTAACAGGGGAAACATGTTCAAAGTCAGCAGCCCAAACCCTTAAAAAATTCTAATACGATGAGCCTTATAATAACAAAGACCAATGACAACAAAATTAATTGCCTCCTCCTTTCTTCCTCCTCCATTATGGAAGAAGCAGGCATTTTTTACTAGCTTACATCAATATGAATAATGAAGGAACATCTAACTAGCAAGAGTTGACTGTATAAATATACCTAACTAGGGTTTTATTTGTCTGGTGTTTCCATGATCATAGCAGTTGGCTGAGAGGCCAGGAAAAATAAGGCTCAAACTGAAAATGATCATTTCAGTACACATCCTCAGAGGGTTAAAAACATTATCCCTCCAAAGCTTTATGCTGTTCAAATTTGAGAATGATTATTTATAGTCCCACAACTGCAAAAGTATTGTATTATTTCCTTCTCAATTATTTAAGGTCTTATCAGCTGGCTGGGAGAGAAACTGTTGGAGATACATTTATGTGTGCTGAGAGTAACAATACAAAACATTGCCACACTCTCAAATTATAAAGAACAACAATAGATAGCTAATTTCCTTTAAATGCTATGAACCCTATTAAAAGTTATTATACTAGCTGATTTGTTCTTAAAATCTAAAGCTTGTCTTGCAGAGCACTTTCAGTATCAGTTATCTTAGTGCTATGGTTTTGCAAAACACAAGATCAGCAGCTTCAATTATTTATTAAAAACAGCTGTTCCTGCAAAATGTGTTGTTATCCCCAGTAAGGAAAATGAGATTGGCCTGGAGAATTACAGTGCAGTTGTCTGATTTTCAGCTAATGGGTTTTGAATGCAACAGTAGAAAAATCAAGATTTAACATAAACTATATCTAACAAATCCTTAACATACTTTCACCGGTGAGCATAAACATACATTTTTTAAGAAGGCAGAGGCAAAAGTTCTTGAAAGTATTAGAAGCATTAAACAAGATGTTAGCAGAATAGCAGGAAATTGATTATATAGAATGAAACTAATGGACCTTGACAGGACTGTCTGCTTAAGCTCTTTTCTTTTTCACTTTATCACTGTTCATTCGGTTTAGGGCTACCAGTAAAGGGCTGTAAATCAGGTCCTGTCATAGCTCCCAAACCCTTGATACATCATGAAAAAGTGTCTTTGACACCCAACAGCCTATTGTGAACATACTTCTTTCATTTTGTTCCCAGTAGTATCCTTTACCAGTCTGCTTTTGTATCAGTCTTTTGGTCTAGGCGGCAAAATCATTTGATCTCTAATTGTAGTGGGGAGGACTCCTTTCCCATGACAAAGCTATGTTCAATGCTGTTTAATTAGTAAGTGCATGATGGCAGAGCTGTCCTGCTTACCCTCTAACATACAGACCAGACATTTATATGCAGCTCACACTGCAGATGGGAATATTAGGACAAGTCTTGCAGTGGTAATCAAGTTCTCTCACTGGATTTTTTTAGGTGATAATTTATTGTGGAATTCCAAATTTCCACCCATTAAATAGCCAACTTCAAGGGCAGTGGAGAGAGAGATTTTTTTATGGTTTTTGTGTGCTGTTTAATTTTTAACTCTGAGGGGAAAAAAGATGCACCTAATCTTAAATAAAGCAAATTACGTTCACGTCAAATATTGCTTTCTTCCACTTCCTACATGATAGACTTTGGGGAGTATGCCATCCATAGGCAGAAGCCTGCCATGTCAACCTTCCTGAATTAGTTGAGATTGGGTATCTCTTGTGCTGAAAAATAGTTTAGCTACTTCTATTTTTTTTTTAACTTCAATGAATATTAGATTTCAGTCTGTGTACCAAATAGTATATAGGCAGACAAGGTTGTTTGAGTAAATCCAATATCTTTTATCAGACCAACTCAGATAGTTGGAAAAAATCTTCTTTGCAAGCTTTTGGGTATAAATACCCTTCATCTGGTTGAGGAAGTATCTGCAGTTAGTCTGTGCTCTTCCTGGATGGAACAGTAAAGAAGCCAGAGGCCAGTCTGGGAAGCCAGGTATTAGGCATGTTATAATGTGTCATAAATCCAATGTCTATATTTAGTCCATGGATTTTTTGTATTCCCTCTGAGTGCACCAAATGACCTGATGGAAAATATGTAGGAAAAAACAAACAAAAACTGTGTACCAGAATGAATGTACACCAAAAATCTATCAAAGACAAGAATATCCAATTACCTGTGGGGGAACACTTCTCACAAGAAAACCACACACTTTCCAATCGCTCAGTTCTAATCCTCAAAGGGAATTTACAAAACACCTTTCACAGATGAGCCTATGAACTTCACTTCATCAACCTACTGGATACAAAAAATCATGGACTAAATATAGGCATTTGATTTATGACACAGTGTAACTGGCCTAACATTTGGCCCCTGAGACTGAATTCTGCTATCTTTACTATTCCATCCAGGAAGAGCACAGACCAACTACAGGCGCTTCCTCAGCCTGATGAAGGGTATTTATACCTGAAAGCTTGATAAGAAGAATTTTTCCAACTATTTGAGTTGGGATAGGGACAGACATTACACATAAACCAGTTTAAGTGATCAGAAACTGGTTTAACCTGTAACAGAACAGATGTTCTGTGCACATAAACCAGTTAGAAAATGGCTGAAACCGGTTTGAGATACATTTGGTTGAATGTAGTATCAGACTTAACTGATTTGGCTCAAACCAGTTTATGCAATGTCTGTCCCAGACCCCTTCCTTGTTTAAGTTAAACCAGAGCCCCTCAGCATCCCAGCATGCTCTCTGGGCTGGGTTCTCTACTCCACAGAAGAGCTTACCCCTTCCCTCTGCTCCCTGGCTAGAGCTCTGGCAGAGACTGCAGGCATGTGCCTGGCTTCCTCCTGCTCCCCCCCAACCCCTCCTCCACCCCTCACCATTCCCTGATAAGCAGGGATTCCTCCTGCCCCTCTACCTTACACAGACACCTCTCAGCATAAGCTAGCATACCACATGATGACTACGGTGCTGTGGCAGACAGGACTGTCTGCTTAGCGCTTTTGTAGCTAATCAACAAGCAGCCAAGAAGCTTTTATTTTCTTTGTTTTCTTAATGGGCCGATAAACACTGAGTTAGAGGTCATAAACACAGTTTTATCAACACTCTGCTAGGCTGGTCAGGAGGGTGGGATGGGGACCCCTCCCTAATCAGAGCATCCTGTTGGCCATGCCCCCCTCAGCTCAGCACTGTCAAAGGGAAGGGAGGGCTGTTCTAGTGCCCCCGGCTTCCAGCCTGAGCCACTGCAGGTATGTGCTTGCATTTCTGGGATGTCTGTATGGTTACAAACTGGTTTAGCCCACCCAGATGAGACTAACCTGTAAAGATTGGATCAATGCAGGCTCAGGCTTTTTGAATGTCTGTCCCTAGCCTTGGTCTAATAAATGATATCAGATTTACCCAAGGAACCTTGTCTGGTTATGTCCTTAGACCAACATGGCTACAAACTATAACCGTCAAATAGTACACTGCATATGTATCTCACTTTATATGTGTATATTCATTTATTGGATGTTGGCTACTTTCCATACTTCCATTCCAGATAATACTATTAGTCAGCATATTTTAGAAGGAAAGTGTAAGAATATTTGGAAATATGAATATATGTAGACCATTGCAAAATTGGCTCATTTTATTATACGTAAATGTATGATATCCCAAACATATTTAAAAAAAATACTCTAATCCTAAATGATACAGCAGAATCATTTCAACCAGCATGAGCATGTAGACACCTGCAGCCATTAATAAGTATTCCTAATTAGCAAAAAACACCATGTTTGTAATAATCCTGTCTGGAGAGCAGAACCTATCAAATTACTGAATAGTTCCCTAGAGCTCAGAAGCGTCATTTTGGTACTACTCCAAAGCTGTTGAAGTCAATACGAAGACTCCAAAGAGAGGAAGGAGATGGAGTATAGATTGTCCCACTGCAGGCTTGGAAGAGTTTCTGAAGAAAAAATACACTAATACAGCCTATGACTGCATTATCCTGTTTACAGAGCTGCTTTAACAACAGGAGCTGTTATAACAGCAGGTGATAAGGCAGAAAGCTTTGACCTCCCCACCATATATAGGCAAAGAAATGTGGACCACCATGGACTCCCCTGGATCCAGCAAGTTCTGAGGAATGACACCAATTGCCTGTTTTGTGAAAGGAAAGTAAACTCTACTTCACAATAGACAGAGAACACAAAGGAGAAACTGGAGGAAGAGAATATCACAGGTCCAGTCCCCTGGATTTACCCACTATAGGGAATAACATTTGGTTCAGGTTGTAGTGTAAAATTTGTTACTACAATTTTTATGTGGTTTCCAATGTAGAACAAACATTAGATTAGGCTAAAAAGTAAGTTGATTAAATAGATGCAGATTCTGGGAACAATATTTTTTTGGGGGGGGGGGCGGAGGCGTTCTTTTGGTAAAACCTCAAAAACATGACCTTTGAATGAAACAAGAAGAGTATCTTCCTTGACTTCTTGCTCCAAATAACCTGCTTCAGCCTCTGTTTGAAACTAATTTGCATATTTGCACAGCAGCTTTAAAAAAATGAACTTTCCTACCAGAAGAACTATACCATCTTTTAGTTCTTCTGTGCAATGTGAAGTTTCATTTTTACCTGGGAGAAATGTTACAATCTTTGAATTCTCCTTTCCCTGACAAAGGCATTTGGGCCCGAAAGCTTGCAAATATAATTAAAAAATGCAACTATATAGTTGGTCTAATAAAAGATATCACTTCTACCCCAAGAGTTTTGTCTGCTTGCTTCAAGGAGAGTACATTTGGGTAACTCACTGAGTGACAGTGCCTTTTGGATTGGAGATGTCTAGATTTATTTGATGCGCTAGTTTAGTGGCACAAGCATAACATTTATGTGTATTCCCAAAATGTCACCTTCTCCAGGCAGTGCCTTTGCTTCTTGCCAGGAAATGCAGTCGTACTTAGCCAGAGACTGTATATCAGTTTCTCATATTTGCAAACAGTAAATGTTACACAAGAAAACTCGGTGTGAGAAAGTGTGAACTACAGAAGTACTTCTCACCATAGAACAAGGTGCTGAGCTAAAAAGTACAAAAAGAGTTTATCAGCATAAATTTGGTTAATGTAACCTGGATTAGCACCCAATGCCGTGACATGCGGCAAAACTGGGGACTGATGATGCTGATTCCCCTCTCTAGCTTTCTTCTTGTTCATTGTTATTATATCATCATTTTAAAGAGTCATTTATAACTTGCAGAGCAGAGTCTGAGGTCTCAATATTTTTGGTCAGAATCTTGTTTTCACATCTCTACCCTAAATAGGAATGGATGATGCTATATGGTGGTCTGGTGTTGGTTGGGGTTTGTTTTGTTTCTTTTCACCTGGTTCCACACTTTTTAGTCACTTTAAGACTATTGAATATGGACCAGAATGACATGTTCAGGAACACAGTTTCCACTGATGCTTATGAGAAACAAGCCTGCAGAGGTAAAACTGGGTTTTTATTCTTAGATAAAAAAGACAATATTTTAGCAGTATCCCAGAGGTGGCGCCCATGTATGGGAATTTTGGGTTGCAGAAGAGGACTGATGATTGTGGTAAGGGGAGCACTGGTTGGGCTTTCATTTAACCTTAGATTAATCATTGTCTGATTTAGAAGCAAAGAAAAACTACTGGTTTAATCTTTGCATATGAATTCATTTTTCACTTATGCCAAAAGCAGCTGGACCCTAGGACAGACTCTTTGTATGTATCATAAATCAAAATAAGTAATAAATAATTATAAATAATGGCAGCTAATGATGCACAGTGCACTCCATACCTCCAGTAAATGTAGCAATATCAGCAATACATGTGAATGATTCAGAAGACCTGGTCAGAACCATCCTCATAAACAGCAAAAAGGAAATATCTGGTTGTTATATACAACTCTTCTGTAGAGTGATATGTAGGACAATGATTGGACTTTGTTGAATATAATTCAGTGAATAATGAGAAGTAATGTTTACATGCTTGCCGAAAAATATATACTGAACCATACAGGAATAATTTTTTTGCATAACAATTAATAGCATGTGCATTACACAAGAAAAATAGAACCCTAATCTATAATTCTGCCAAATTTTTCATATCATGTGCAAAACTGAGCAGACTCAGATTCTCACTAGTTCTAGAAAAACAGATTTGGAGCTGTATGACAGATTTTCTTAAATATGTTTCATGTTGGCAAAAGTAGTTTTGTAAAAAAAATGTTTTTTTCCCATAGATTTTTTGAGTTTTGGCCAATATACTACATTTGGTAGAGAATAAATAGTGCATATTCCTCCAACTATAATACATACTCTTAAAAATGAAATCATTCTTGCAAAAATGGCTTGCAACTTAAACTTGAGAAATAAATAAGTAAAAGCTTTTTTATGCACTATAGGGGTTGCAACCTTATAAATGTGCATTTTTATTTTTATTTTGAACATTGTCAAATTTGGGAAAAATGAAGATGTAATGTATTACATACTCTTAAAAATGAAAAGTAAATGTATTACTTGCAAAAATGGCTTGCAACTTAAACTTGAGAAATAAATAAGTAAAAGCTTTTTTATGCACTATAGGGGTTGCAACCTTATAAATGTGCATTTTTATTTTTATTTTGAACATTGTCAAATTTGGGCACCTTTCATTTGAAGGAACACAGTATTAAAGATGATAAAGTATCAGACAATATGGTAATTGGTGTGATAACATGGGAACCAATGACAATGGAATGGTAGGGAAGAGACTTTTTGTGGCAATATTTCTACAATTACATAAAAGTCCACCTGAAAATTAGGGAATTTATTACATGCTAAGTAGCAATTGGATATAATAGAGGATCTGGCCCATATTATCTATTAATCTAAGTGCAAAATATGAACAAATTTCATATTGTTGTTATTTGGGAACTAAATGCATTTTTTTCTAAATAACTGGTTGGAGGAAGAAAAAAGGCAGCACTGTGGAGTTCAGGATATACCAATTTAAGTCAAAAATATTATTTGAAATCTCATGCAACCCAAAATGAAAAATTATGTTTTACTTAATTGTTTTTAATAGCTAATTTAAAAACAAAGGCTATGGAACTGGAATTTGGCAATAGTTAGTTTAGAAAATTTTATTACAGTGTACTTAATTCATTAATCCCATGCTTTATGGCTTCTCCTCATCGCCTGTTGGGACTTCTAGTTTATATGTTACTTTTTCCCCCCTTACTCTTTCTTTAAAGCATTGGAGATTTGCAAAACTTAAGGGGTGGGAAGCTGGTTGGAATACAGTATCAATCCTAGTCCTACTAAGAACCCATTCCAGTGTCAGGTTCGTTAGTGTTTCTTATAAGTTCAGGGGAGGAAGAATTTTTTTCCTGGCAAGGAACGTTTTGCAGTTTGCCTTCATCTGAGGTGTGGGGTATGATTCACTTCTCAGATCATCTGGTCACATTTCACATAAGAAATTCCCAGGTGATGCAAAGGCACCCTTACCTTTCCTGCTCTCTTTCTGTAGCATATTATAGTTTTTGAGGCTCTTGGTTTTTGAACTAGCTTGTTGTGAGGTGCAAAGCGGGGCTTAATGACTGTGGTGCATGGAGCCTCGGTGATGTTTTTGTGGACCCTTGTTGGATTTATTATTTATCCCATACTTACCTGAAACTGCTGGGGGTGGATTCAGTGATTCAGGAGGTTGCTACTAGTCCTACGATGCTAGGACATTTTTTGGTGTTTCCCCCACCCCCATTATTTTTGACTGAAGCAACTGGATAAATTAAATTAAAAAAAATGTTTTGGTTAACCCAATAGGTGTTTTCAAGTGAAACCAGTTTTGCGCACACGCACACACAATATCATCAAGCCTTTTTCTTCATATGGGAGATGCACATTACCGGTATACAATGATATTTACAAGGATTCTGTCACAGTAATGAAATAACTGCAGCGATTCTGAAAGGGCTGCTGACATCTTCATTACTATTAATGTATGAACAAGACAGGAATTTCAAGCACCCTAAGAAGGCAAATAATTAGGGTTTGACTAAGAACAGAATAGAAATGATGCAAAGATTTGAGTAATAGGTTTTTTTGTTTTCTAAAGCAAAATGTTTATATATGTGTGTGTGTGTGTGTGTGTGTGTGTGTGTGTGTGTATATGCACATGCATGCACACACACACACACCTCAGGCTAGATTTTGTACTAATTCTTACATGTGAAATAGCAGGAGTCTCATTATAGCAGTCCATTCCTATTCAGCCAAGCACCAAATCTGGCCTTGACAAAATACAGTCTGATACCACTCATATTCATTCAGTATGCTATTGCGAAGATCACTTTCTCCAGAACATCACTGTGATTGTGTTGCCTCTCTTCACAAACTTCCACTGACTCTTTCTTGTCTGTCATATCAAACATAAGCTTTAATTAACATGTCTGCATTTTTCAGAGCCTTTTGCAGTCTACCTCCTCCTTACCTATTATTCCTGATTTGGTATTAAAAGGTCTACTGTCTCTGATGAGCCCCTGCTTCCAGTCTCCCTTATTGCTCTCATTTTCAAACACCTTTGTACTTCCTCCTATGTTGCCCATCCAGCTTTGGAGGACACCTATTACCATCTGGAGTTACCTCATTATCCTCTTCCAAGTCTCTCCCTAAAGCTCTCCCTTACTTGACAGGAGTTAGATCACTCATGCACGGAGACCACTGCCTATCCTGCTGACTGATACTGTCATTGCTTCCTTGTGCTCCCCATCTGTCTGTGTCCATTTTGTGTCTTTTGCCTTAAATTCTAAGTTCTTTGGAACAAACTGTCTTTTGACTGGACTTATATAGAGCCTAACAGTGTGGCCCTGGTGTGTGACTGGGACTCTTAAATGCTATGAAAGCAAACCACGACAATAACAAGGATGGCACAACAACAGATGGCTGGACTTAAATATGTGCTTAAAGGCTTTGCCTAATTAGATTGAGAAAGTGCGGAAGCCTAGGAGAAGTGTGGACAAAGCTAGCTGTGAAATACTGTGGTATGCCTCTGGGGCTCTGGAGCAATGCCAGGTTAAATTACAACAGCACTGGGAAATTCAATAATTTATAGCCATCTACCTTATGGCTGCCAACAGACTGCCCTGAAACCCAGAATACCTGCAGCTCAAAATGTTACTGCCATTACTTTCCCCAGCACACTCCTACCTCAGCTCTATAAAAGGAGTTGATGTAGAGATAATCTAGATGATCCTAGCACTGTTTTTGTGCCAGGGAGGTTCCTTGGGAGACACTACAGTCCTTCTTGCCATATCTCTACTGCTTCCTTGCAGTTTTGAACACATACACGAGTGTTGCTCTCACACTGTCCTAAGAGAGAGAGTCTAACAGTGAGGCTAAGTGTATGCCATATACACGATGAGGCTTTGGCACGTGCAGAGAGGGAATGAGTTGTGGAGGTTGTTTCCTAGCAGTAGGGCCAAACTCAACAGGGAGGCAGTACAGACATAGCATTTAGTATTCCCATGAGCTTTTGAAGTAGTAGTGTACAGGAGGCATAGCGAGAGCCAGAATGTTGCCTTTAAAACCCAGGTAATAACAAAGAATTTGATAACCTTTATTTATCCGGAACAATGGTTTGAAACAATACAAGTGAGCTTGGACTGCTGACAAAACAAAAGTGTCAGGCTGAAAGGCTTCAAGTGATTGCTCCTAGGCCCTGCTGCTATAACTTGGTGCCAGTTACAAAAGCAGTATAATTGGAGGGAATCAGTCAAGACCGAAAATATGTTTTACTTGTATATTATATAGCAAATAAAGGCAGACTTTTTGAGCTCCCCTTTGTCCATAAGCATTGAGCTTAACACGTCCTCTCATGATATACAATGACTTTATCTGGAAGGAAGGAGGTTGTAGGTAGAATTCTAGGATATTTTTACACGTGCTTCAGGAGTGGGTGGGGGAGGGCACTTTAATTAGAGCAGTTCTGAGAGCCACGCTAATTAAAGCGCCTGCAGCATCCTGTGTATCAGCATCCCCATACTTTAAAATGGCAGCAGGATGCTTGAACTAAAGCTCATCAAACAAGCTTTAGTTAAAGCACCCCCACTGCCATTTTGAAGTATGGGAATGTTGATACATGAGACACGGAGGCTGGCTGGAGCGAGCTAATGAGCATGCTCCAGCAGACTCAGTTAATCAAGTATGTTTGGATGTGCTGCATTTACAGGAACCCTTATTGACCACAGATAGATGGCATTAAATGTATTTACAATCATATCAATAGTTTAACTAAAGCTCCAGGTCAATAATTGGAGCCCAAACTAGTATAGGCTTGCTTGTTCAAGACAGTGAGATATTTGCTTGTCACGCAACTCAAGAGGTGCTTCAAATGGTACAGCCACATGTATTATTCTGAAGATCATTCTGCTGGAAAAAGATTCCCAACTGAGTAACAAAGACTTTTGTGTTATATTAATTATACTGAGCCTTGTATCACTTTATGTAGGTCTTTATTACCTCCTACTAAAATCAATTTGTTTCTTTTCATTAGCTTCAATGATCTTTGATTCAGACCCATAGAATACAATATAAATCACTATTCTTACATGAAAACTCACAAAGCAAAGACTCTCTCTAATCATGTGAGGAAAGGAGAAAAAATAGTCATAATCATTTACTTTACAGCAACTGATTTTTAAATGCCATGATGATATGTTCTATAGAGTTACTTAGATGCAAACAGTCTAAGGCTATGAACAGACAGAATTTTGAACCATTTTAAATGGGGTAGGGGAGGAAAGTGATTTGCTACTTGTGAACTGTTACCTCTATCTGCTCCTATATGTAAGTCAGCTAAGCCACTGTAAATTTAAGCCCGAATGGCTTAGCTCCACTTTAAAAACTCTGAAATAAAACTTGCCTCTTATGATTTGGAAATGGTTTGAAAAACCAAGCTCTCTTTTCTCACAAACTGATACAAAATAGATCATCTCCTCATCTGGCACTACAATTCAGTGGCACAACCACCTTCAGATTCATGGCTTTACCAAAGAGATAGCATCTTCTGGCAGTCACAGGTAGCAGGTTCTAGTTTATATGTCTGTAGCTTTGACAGTAATCTCTGGTTATATATCACATTAAAATCATCATTATCTCAGAAACAGTTTAACTAAATACTCAATAGTTATAGAAAAACACCAGTAACTTGTATTCATTTTCCCCAGTGGCTAGTCAAAGAAATACTCACAGTGAGTTCTGAACATGTATTGGAAATGTCATCCTTGAAGGATTTGTAATGATTTAGAGAAACCATTTAACTAAAAATCAAATCTCTCACTAGATCACTGATTGTTCATGAATATATATCATTACTGTTGCTGACAACTTATGTACGTGTATTCTGATTGAATTTGCAGAAGTGTTCAATAATTCTCCATTTATCCGCCAAAATACATACACAAAAAGGTGCAACTACTTATATTATTATTATTATTGAAGCAGAAACTAAAAAAAAACAAACCACCTAATAGAGGACATTGTATTTGCGCAACAGACAATGAACAGTCTTCGTAAGGGTTGTAGTTAGTATAGGCTTATGAGTTTGTAAAATAAAAGGAAGTCAATAATCTTGTACATGCATGTGTGGGCGTAATGCTCTTGTTATATAAAAGAGTGATGTCTATAAGAAAAGATCCATTTCATATCTGTGTAGAACAGATGTTTCTCTAGCTTAAGTACATCTCTATGAATGCTTAAAATACATATTGGCAGTGAAAGGACTAGAGAAGAAACAAACTACTAAATGTCCAACTGGCCTGGCATATCTAATGGTAATGAGTATAGCCATAAAACAACTGCACCTTAATTGGTTATTAGTCTTTACACCCAGTAAATGTTAAGGGGAATAATCTGCCATTTCTGTTGTGTTACACTGATTTGGTTACCCAAAGTATAAGAAGAACAGTAAAACTTCACATAATGTACTTCTGGTTCATTACAGACTACAATCTCTTCCTGTGCTTATTCCTCTAAAGAGTATGAAGCAACCAGGAGACAGAGTTTGCCACGCTATCTACAAGATTCAGTCATGCTAGCTAAGTGAATTGTGTCCTTCATTTCCAAGACATTATTTTTAACACCTTCTGATGTCACAAGTGGAGAAACTTACACAAACAAATGTAGTACACTGTATTTGATATTCTTGTTAATATATAGGCAGTCAATAGAGACTGTAAAAGTGTTTTAGCTGGGACATCAACAATTAACATGTTTATAATGTTTTTGCCCCCTCAGTTTTGTTAAGAAGCAGTCATCTACATCACCCACTAAATTACAATTGCCTATAGCCTGATTCAAAGCC
Source organism: Alligator sinensis (assembly GCF_000455745.1). Classification (NCBI taxonomy): domain Eukaryota; kingdom Metazoa; phylum Chordata; order Crocodylia; family Alligatoridae; genus Alligator; species Alligator sinensis. The sequence continues at coordinate 767,527 of NW_005842227.1, forward strand.
AATAGAAGTCTTTCCAAAACTCTGAGGCTTTGCACCATGTCCCTATGATCTGTTTCATACAAATGTATATCTATGGTAGCCACATAAGGCTTTATTTACTCCTGCGTTATGCCAGTGTCATGCTTCTCTCACTACACTTGCATCAATGGATACCAACATTGGCCTCATAGGGCTACCTTTAAGATACCAACAGCCAGAGAACATTAGTGATCTGCCCATACTCCAGAGGGGTTGACACAGGAGCTGATGTACTGGCTCTGCCAGCTGACTTCCACATTATAGCAGAAAAGCTCATATGGAGAGTTCTGGACAGGAGGTAAAAGGAGGTTATAATGAAAATGTGGATCCGAGTCAATATTAATATTTTCAGTAAAATCAATATGATTTCTTAATAATAAATATTGCTTTACAAGATTGTATTTATGGTCCTTATAAATCACTACTAGTTTGACTAATACCTTGAAATCAACACAAACAAAATCAAAAGGAAAACCGCCAGTTCTTTTGACAATTATGTACTATTCTATCATATTCTCCTAAGTGATATATATATATATATATATAATTTGAAGGCACAAGAAGCTTATTACTTTCCTTTTTTTAAATAGTAGCTTCACATGCATGAAAGAATAAACTATAAAAGCAAATATGCTTATTTGAATAATTACACAGATTGTATCCTTTTGTATAGTTATAACTGCAGTTAGTGAAAGAAGCATAAAAAGAGCACCAAGCAGAAAATTTTTTTTTTATAGTTAATTATATAAAGTGTGTCTTTTGTGAAGCACGTTAACAAAAAAAAAAAACCCTTGATTCAGCATTTATTTTTATGGGTTGGCAGGAGCTGAGTTCTGTATCATCCACAAGCATTTTGCTTTTGGTATGCATTGCTTTGGGGCTTTGTTTTTAAAATACATTTAATTCAGGATGAACCAGCGTTAATCATTTTAAATGGCATTAAGCCATAAAAGATTTAACTTTTGAGGAAGATGTTTTTGCAAGGGGGAACAGAATGCAACATATTTAGTGTAACTGTTAAAAAAAAAGACTAAATCCTGCTAATCTAATATTGCACTTACAACAATTTTCACAGACCAAGTATTTCTGAGCCATCAGTTTCCATTCAAAAGTCTGAGTTCACTAGGGCTAAAAACAGACAACTGGTTTGATGCAGCCATGATTGAGCTGGGCTATGAGCTGCATCAGACGAGGCATAGCGCAGTCATTTACAAAGTAGTCTTAAATAGAAATCATGTCAAATTAGCTGCATTTGTTGTTAATTTGGATAATTTGCAGGTACTTAATGTGGGAAAATAGGCTTGTCGTTCTGTACACTCTGGATCTGATATGACTGAAAATGCTGTTGTGAATTAAACTGGTTGTCTATTTTCAGCCTAGGATGCTAAAGCAGTATATTCAGGAGCTCACTGAAGCCAAAGGTTATAAACACACCTCTCATTTGAGACAGTTTGGGTACATCTACACGTGTACTTTACTGTGCAGCTGACAAATTAGCTAGTGCAAACCAGACAAGGTTCCTTGGGTGAATTTGATATCTTTTATTAGACCAACCCAAATGGTTGGAGAATCCCGAAAGCTTGCTTAATAACTATTCTCCAACCATTTGGGTTGGTCTAATAAAAGATATCAAATTCACCCAAGGAACCTTGTCTGCCTATATCCTTAGACCAACACAGCTACAACCTAAACCCCTGCTAAGGAAAAAGAAATTCCTGCTAGTGTGGACAAGGCCACTGAATCAAACCCTGGGACAAAAGTGGAGCAGGATAGCACCATAGCCCTTTTACACACATAACCCTTGCAACGTACATTGCTGCCTCTCTTACAAGCTTGTGCTTGAATGAATAGCAATTAACTTAAATGATCTGGGAAAGGTTCACACACATGCATAGCACTGACTCAGGGAAAAGGTGATCATAATAGGGCTGTCAATTAATAGCAGTTAACACACACAATACATTAATAAGTTCTTGCATTGATTTTTTAAATCGCAGTTAATTGCATACGTGGTTTTGGAGCCTGTATCCAGGCTCTGCTCCGTCACCTGTAAGCTACCCAGTGGGGCTGCAGCAGATGGGAATTGGGGTGGGGTGGTGTGCGCACAGACACAGACACACATGAGCAGCCACAGCCTGCAGGATTGATGTAGAGCAGTGTTGCACCAGTAAATCTGTGGAGAGGGAGGAGTGGGGGAGCAGAGGGATGGGGGTCACATGCCACCTGATCTGTACATGGGGCAGAGGCAGGCTGCCTGCTGTGGGCTGGGGCTCTGGACCCTGCTGCCTTTGCCTTGGGAGCTGTGCGCTGGCTGCATGTATCCTCTGCCTGCCTGGCTTCAGGAGGCACAACATGGAGTACTGTAGCTCCTGGGGTAAAAGCAGCAGGGCCGAGAGAAGCAGCCTGCAGTGGGCAGCCCCCCTCTGCCCCGCACACAAATTGGGGGGCACATGCCCCCCATGTCTCCCCTGGGGGTGCATGCTGTGGTGGTAAGCCGCACTCCCCTGCACGCCTGGATGAGCCTCCCATGGCTCCATCCCATGATCCACCCTGGCCCTGGGGCCCCATTCACCCCTGCCCCTGCCCCTCTCCCTCCTTCACTGTGGGGACCTTGATCTGCCCCCTCTACACCTTCTCCCTCTTGCCTCATTCCTCCCACTCCACAGACTTACTTTCTAGGTGCTGTCTCTATATCTGTGTGTGCCTGTGTTTGTGTCTGTGTGTCTGTGCATCTGCCTTTCACTCCCAAGCCACAGTCCCCCCAGCCCTGCTGCTGCTCCTCACTCCTGACCTATAGTACCCTGCATCCTGCCAGGGTGTGCAGGGACCCTCCCTCCTCAGGCTCCACACCCCCCCACACATACCCACAGTCCCCCACACCTTCACAAATTTTCCTCCCACATATACCCTACCTCTGACCCCCTAACCATACAAAGTACCTGCATAATTTTGAGTTTTTCAGTGCATAATGTTGAGGGTTTACTGTGCAATTAAAATCACGATTAATTGTGACTAGTTTTTTTAATCACGATCAATTTTTTAAATTGTTTGACAGCTGTAGTTCATACATATGATCTCTAGTACTTCACAGATAATTAAAGTAGGACAATGGGTTTCTACACCTGTAGAATCCCAGAACAAGATGCTTTCTTCAGGAGAAATAAGATGTCCCTTTCCACCCATATGAGACTAAGCAATGCTTAAAGTTAGGCTTCCTCCAAAATAATTTGGTGGACTGAAGCCTGGTTTTGCTTTAAAAAAAACCTCCCATACATGTTTGTGGAAGCTGAGTTGGCCATAGGCCTGCATTATGTGGTGTGCAAGTGAATCATAAAATCATAGAAACTTGGGGGTGGAAGGGACCTCAGGAAGTGGTCTAGTCCAACCCCCTGTTCAAAGCAGGACCATCCCCAACTAGATCATTACAACCAAAGCTTTGTCTAGCCATATCTTGAGGATAGAGATTCCACAACCTCTCTGGTAGTAAGTGGTTCAGTGCTTTAGTAACCTCCTTGTGAGAAAGTGTTCCCTAATATTTAATGTCAACTTCACTTACTGCAACTTGATACCGTTGCTCCTTATTCTGTTATCTCCCACCAATGAGAATGGTTTAGTTCCATCCTCTTTGGAACCACCCTTTAGGTAATTGAAGGCTACTAGGAAATCCCACTTCAGTCTTCTCTTCTCCAGACTAAGTAAGCCTAGTTCCCTTAGCCTTTCCTCATAAGGCATGTAACCCAGACCCCTAACCATTTTTGTTGCCCTCCACTAGACTCACTTCAGTTTATCTATATCCTTTTTTGTAGTGCAGGGCCCAAAACTGGACACACTGCTCCAGATGTGGCCTTACCCGTGCCAAATAGAGTGGAAGAATCACTTCCCTTGATCTGCTGCCATTGCTCCTACTAATACAGCCCAGTATGCTATTAGCATTCTTTGCAACAAGGGGATACTGTTGGCTCATATTCAGCCTATTGTCTACTGTAACCCCCAGGTCCTTTTCTGCAGAGCTGCTGCTTAGTCATTTGGTTCCCTTCCAGTACTAGTACATGGAATTCTTCCATCCTAAGTGCAGGATGTTACACTTGGCCTTATTGAGCCACATGAGATTTCTTTTGGCCCTGTCCCAGGGGGATGATAAGAAAGGGGCAGAAGACCCCTACCCCCATGTGGGTCACAGTGGAGACAACCTGTCACAGCAACAAAAAGAAAAGCCCTGAGGACAGGGCATACTCACCGCCTTGAGGCACAGCCAGGATGGACAAGCCACAAAGGGGCGGAACGCCTGTGCACTCTGTCAGCCACTTTTCTCTGTGGCTGGGGCTGGCATGCCCCAATGACATCACCCTAGAATGCCAGCTGGTCAGAATAAAAACTGGCAGTTGGAAAAGGACAGGGAGGATGCAGCAGGAAGGCAGCTGCAGGATCACTCCCCTGGGCTGAGTGGAGACCACAGACACCCGCAAGGAGGGACCCGAGCAGGACTACGCAGGAGAGTCTAAGGCCTAAGTTAAAGGGCCACAGCCCCTTGGGTGATGAGGGAGTTGGCCAGGAGGAAGACACCGAGAGAGGCAAAATCAACGAACATGGGACACATGAGTGGGGAGTGGGCAGAGGCCTCTCCCTGGAGTTTTTGTTCCTTTGTTTCCTTTTTTTCCTTCAAAGCCCCAGGGCCCAAGGGGGGCTGGGGCCGCTCAGGAAACCCCGAAGTGGAAAAGCTAGGCCCATCCATAAGGCCATTGCACCACTCCAGGCAAACCTGGGTGGTGGGAGTGAAGACTGTTGTCAACACCAGGGGGCCTGAGCAGCGGAGAGAGAGTGTGACACTGCATCAAAGTGAAGCCGAATCATACATCATTCAGTGTTCCCAGTAGGCTGTGCATGGCTGGGGTGTAGGGGAGGTGGATCCCTAGGAACGCCCACTAGTGACGACGCCCAGTGGATCCCCCTCAGTGGAAGGGAACCCTTCTACTAAACATAACAACCAAGACATGGCAGAAAAGTACTGGAGTATCCCCTGTGGAGAATGTGACTCTGCGTCACAACAGCAGGAGCCACCCTCGTGACAGACCCTTAGGTCTGCACTCCAGGGCTGCTAGGGATAGCTCCACAAAGTCAGGCGGGCACAAGCCCAATCCTCCAACTTGTCTAGGTGTCTTCTGAAGCTTAGGCCTACCCTTCACTATATCTAATAGTCCCCTTGACCTTCATGTCCTCTGCAAACTTGCTAAGGGTGTACTCCATCCCATCTTCCAGGTCGTTTATGAAGATATTGAACAAAACAGGCCTGAGGACTGAACCCTGGGGCACTCCACTTGAGACCAGTTGCCAATTAGTTATAGTGCCATTGATTACTACCCTCTGAACCTGATGATCCAGGCAGTTTTCTATCCACCTTACAATTTGTTCATCCAACCTCTACTTCCTTAACTTGCTTTCAAGAGTGTTGCAGGAGACTGTATTAAAAGCATTGCTAAAGTCAAGCTATCATGTCCACTGATCTTTCCATTTCCACAGAACCAGTCATCTCATTGTAGAAGGTAATCGGGTTAGTCAGGTATGACTTGCCATTGGTGAATCCATGCTGATTGGTCCTAATCACCTTCTTCTCCTCAAGGGCTGAGAAATAGATTCCTTGAGGACCTGCTCCGTAATTTTTCCTGGCACTGATGTTAGGGTAACTGGTCTGTAGTTCCTGGATCCTCCTTCTTCCTTTTCTTAAATATGGGCAATATATTTGTCCTTTTTGAGTAATCTAGGATCTCTCCTGATTACCAGGAGTTTTCAAAGATGATGGCCAGTGGCTCTGCAGTCACATCAACCAACTCTGTCAGCACCCTCAGGTGCATCCTGTCTGGCCCCATGGACTTATGTATGTCCAGCTTTTCTTAAATAGTCCCTAACCTGTTCTTCATTGCTGTTGGCTGCTGATCTCCTCCCCCAACTGTGTTGCCAGGTGCAGTAGTCTGGGAGCTGACCTTGTCAGCGAATACTAAGATAAAAAGGGCACTGAGTACTTCAGCCTTTTCTGCATCATCTGTCACTAGGTTGCTTCCCCCATTTTGTAAGGGACCCACAATTGTTGCTGACATATTTGCAGAAACCCTTCTTGTTACACTTCATATCCCTGGCTAGCTGTAACTCCAATTGTGCTTTGACCTTGCTGATTTCACCCCTACAGGGCTGAGCAATACTCTTATCCTCCTCCCTAGTTGTTTGTCCAAGTTTCCACTTCATGTAAGCTTCTTCCCTGTGTTTTAATTCACTGTAGAGTTCACCGTTAAGCTAAGTTGGTCTTCTGCCATGCATGCTAGTTTTCCTGCACATTGGGATGGTTCATTCCTTCATCTACAGTAAGGTTCCTTAAAATACAACCAGCTCTTCTGCACTTCATTCTCCTGCAGACTGGCCTCCCAGGGGATTTTGCCCATCAGCTGCTTAAGTGAGTTGAACTATGCTTTTCTGGAGCCCAGGGTCATTACTTCCATTCTCTCCTTCCTTCCTTTCCCCAGGATCCTGAACTCAGTCATCCCATGGTCACTGCTGCCCATGTTGCCATCCTCTTCTACCTCCTCCATCAATTTTTCCCTGTACTAGAGCAACATATCAAGAAGAACACCACCTCCAGTTGGTCTCTCCAACACTTTCACCAAGAATTGATCTCCAACATTCTCCAAAAATGTCCTGAATTGCTTGTGGACTGCTGTGTTGCCCTCCCAGCAAATGTCAGGGTGATCAAAGTTAGGCCTCATGAAAATTAGGGCCTGTGATCAGGAAACTTTCACTAGCTGTTTGAAGGAACCTTCATCCACCTCATCCTCCTCACCTGGTTATCAATAACACACACCTACCATGACATCATCCTTGTTGCTCTCCCCTCTGACCCTAACACAGACACTTTTCAACCGTCCTATCTTCAGTTTCATACTGAAGCTCTGAGCCATCATGCAGCTCTTACATAAATAGCAACTCCTCCTCCTCTTCTCCCCTGCCTGTCCTTCCTCACCAGTTCATACCCATGAAATTTCATGTGTAATTTAACTTATCGGTCACGAAGCAAACAATGAATGAGGAGTTTCAGTTAAAAACTGAAGGCAGAGCATGGATCTAAGAATTAAAAATTAACTGCGACATTTTTATATCTGCAGTGGAGAAAACAAGATTTCATTTTGAATTTGACTTTATTTATATACTACGAAGGGTGCAATTCAGTTTCCACTGGAGTAAATGGCTCTTGTCAACTTCCATGGAACCACCCATGCACCTTGATTTTTATCTATTATTTTTACTGTGATAACAATCAGAAGCTCAGTGCAGTACCTGGGCCTCATTTTACTACAAGCAGTACTAACTGATTTTGTTAAGTGTCATCTAACTCTTCCATCTATCAAGGGAAGAGTGCCTTCGCATATATGTTAGCTAATCTAATAAGGAGGGCTTTAAACTAGGTTCAGTGGAGGACAGAAACAAAAATCAAGAATTAAAAGAGCAAAATGATCTGGATAAAGGCCAAGAAGAAGGAAGCCATCTGGGTATCTTAACATGGATACAAGAGGGAAATTAGCAGGGCTATAAGCTAGTCAGAGATGTTTATATACTAATACAAAAACATTGGGAATATGCAGAAAGACCTAGAAGTCCTAGTACAGGCTATTTTCATTAGAGACTTGGAGGATGGAAATGAGTGCACACCAGACTGGGTAGAGTAGCAATCACTTTGGAGTATACAATTAGCATTTCAAATAACCTGGGTAAACTGGAGAAATGTCCTGAAATCAATCAAATGAAGTTCAGTACACACAAATGCAAAGCACTGCACTTAGGATAAAACAATGAAATGCATAAATATAAATTGGGGAACAACTTGTAGGCTACAATACTACAGAAAGCGACTTGGGGATTATATTGGACCATAATCCAAAGAAGCCAGACAGCTATTGTTGCAAAGAAGTGAGTAGGATGCTGGGATTTATTTTAACAAGAGTGTTGCATGTACTTACACTTACAATCTAGTGATTCACTCTGCTTCACTGGGGAGACCTCACCTGGAGTACTTCATCCAGTTTTGAGTGCCACACTTCAAGAAAGAGGTAGATAAATTAAAAAGAGTACATCTGAGAGCAATTAGAATACTTAAGAGTTCTAGGAAACATGGATTTGTATGGAAATGTTGGAAGAAGTGGCATTATTTCATCTGAAGAATGGAAGACTGAAGGGGAATTCAATAAAAGTCTTCAAACACATAAAGGATGATTACAAAGATGATGATAGACAGAGGATAGGACAAGGAGAAAAGGTCTTAAACTGCAACAAGCAAAATTTAGGTTGGAGATTAGGAGGAATGTTCTGACTATGAGGGCGGTGAAGCATTGAGAAGTTGTGGAATTCCATGCCTGGACATTTTTTAAATTGGGTTGGACAGACACTTGGCTGGGGTGGGATGATTCTGCCTTGAGCAGGAGTGTGGACTAAATGACCTTCTTAGTAGAGCCGTGTGAAGCTTTGGTCCCCGATTTGATTTCGCAGAGATTCAGCCCAATTTAGTGGCTGAAACTCCAAATCCAAATCGAATCAGAGGACCCTTTAATCTCTCCGAATCGATTCAGAACCCTCTGAATTGATTCGGAGAGATTTGGACATTTTGGTGATTCGGACATAGAGACAGCTTTAAATGTTTTTTCTACATATCTCTAGGTAGCAAGGGCTCGTGATCACTCTGGTACTGGGATGCATGGAGTATCCCACAGAAGCACGGGGGGCTCCTGGTACTGGGATGCATGGAGTACCCCACAGAAGCACGGGGGGCTCCCCAGCGCGCTCAGCAGCAGACCCGGAAGTGGACCAGAAGCACTTCCAGGTCCACCAGGGAACATGCTTAGGGCCCCCCTGCCCTGTGCCCCCCTGGATTGGTGACTGGTGTCTCCTGGGTCTGGGGGGGCACCTGGGGTCCCCCTGTGGCTGATCACCAGGCCAGGGTAGTGCAGGGGGGCCAGCCAGCATGCTCCCCGGCAGACCCGGAAGTGGACTGGAAGTACTTCCGGGTTTGCTGCCGAGCACGTGGAGGGTCCCCCCTGTGCTGCTGTGGGATGCTTCATCTTCCCCAGCACCACAGTGATCACAAGCCATGCTGCTACCTCAAGGTACACAGAAAAAACTTGTAAAGCTGTGTCTGAATCACCAAATCAGCATCGAATCAGTAGATCCGGATTTGGCCGAATTGAATCAGGGACAATGATCTGAATCAACGGATCGAATCACTGTCCCCGATTCAGGCCAAATCTGAATCTGAATCAAATGGGACCTGTTTCACATACCCCTACTTCTTAGGTCCCTTCAAGCCCTAATTTTTTACGATTTTATGAAGAAAAGCAGAGGTTGCCTTGCTTCAAAAGAGTTTAAAGCCTCAATTCTGCAAAGATTTCTCTAGGTACTGAACTTTATAGAAATGAGTATGGTATCCTTCTGAGTACTATATGTCAAAGTTATAATGTTTAGAGCTCTTTTCAGGAGAGCCTAAAATTGTAAAGAATATTGGAAGATTGAGGGATAAAGTCAAAACAGGAGCAATTACTATATACATTAATAAATTAATAAATGCACATCAATTATTCTTTATTGCTCCTTGATCTATCATTAATTAGTTGACAAATTAGCCATAAGTTTCTCATCTGGTCTTCAAAATAATTTTTCAAAGCAATTCAGCTGATTATAGATTTAGAGTGAATAGAGTTATCTGGCCTCTCCCTCCTGCCTGATGGGCTTATCCTTCTGTCTCTTTTTTGACAGGGACTGAAAGCAAACCAGAATACAAAGTCAACCTCAGTTTTCACAACTGGCAAAAAAGTACTTCTCCCTACTTTCTACAAAACTTACAACATTTCTCAAACCATGCAATATGTACTCTTAAGCTTCATCATGCCAATATGTGGCAGTCAGAATAATGATTTATTCCAAACACTAGCTACAATAACAATTTTATACAGGTATCGTCATGTTAGATTACATTGGTGACCCCTCTGTCTCAGGTGGTACCCATGCCCAATGCAAGATGTTTTTGGGGAAAAGGCTTGAAATTCCACAGTGAAAAATTATAGAATAACTTTTCCATATAGGATGCCTATTTCTATCCACAGACAGGCAGCTTTTGGATTATGGCCTGGTGTAGGAAGGCTTATATTCTTTACAAAGTTTTTATCTTATCCAGCATAGGGTGATGTTGTTATAACTAAAATACCTAGCCCTCCAATATATTAGGATATAGCTTTGTTTCTATAAAAATAGTATTTATTTTCATGAGTTTGAAATTTCATTTTCATTCTCTGATCCCTGTTCTTGCATAACAACAAAAGGTAAATAGGATTTAGTTTCTCCATAGCTTTCATTGTATGCACCTTTTTCATTTCCCTTCCAGTTTTAAACTGAACAGCTCCAGTAAGTTTATTCTTACTTTCTGTTAAGTGTTTTCTGTGCTTTTTTATTTCTGTTTTATTTTCCTTTAGTGAACAGATGACCAGGACTGCATACAATATTCCAGGTGAGTGCTTTGTAGTCTTATCATTCTAATATCTTTTTATTTTCTATCACAATCTTTAAATATTCCATTTGCTTTTTTTGAACACTGCCAGAGTTGGAGCTGTCTGTAATAATGCCAAGTCTTTACTGTTCATTTAGAAGCCAGCAATATATATGGTTAGTTCAAATTATTCTCTCTGAGCATTAACTTACATCATCAAAATTCATCAACAATGAATTTTATCAGCCATTCATTCATACTATTACATTCATCTAGCTCGGTCAAGTCCTGATGAATTTTTGCAGTCTTCTTATAGCTTCTAGTGTTCTTTATTCTGAAAGATTTTAGTCACCTTACTATTCATCATTTTTTACAGATCATAATTATCATGTTAAAAAGTACTAGCAGGGAAGTCACCTGTGGATTTCCTTCTACCACATAGAAGGGGGCTCAGCTGCCTCAGTAGCAAACTTCTTCAAGACCTGGAGCTTCATCCATAAAGCTAGTCAGAAATTCTATGATTAAATGATTCTCTATAGGAGAATGCTGGTTTGTTACAATCAAAACATTTCATGCAGAGGATTTAATTTTGACCACCTGTAACGTCTTGGTGGGAGGCAGCCAATGGTATCCTGCAGAGTTTGGTTCTTGACCCCGTGCTGTTCAACATTTTTATCAATGATTTAGATGATGATGTGGAAAGCACGCTGGCCAAGTTTGTGGGTGATACTAAGTTATGGGGAAAAGCAGTCATGCTAGAGGATAGGATGCGGATCCAAGTGGATTGCTTATATTAGCAAAACCTTTTGGACTTCCAATTAATATCTTGAAGACAAAAATGAAGAACAGAACTTGAGGATTCTGGTGGAAGGGAAGAAGCTTGAGTAGGTTGAAGAGGTTTTTTTTTACGTAGGAAAGGATCTGGCTTTCAAGCTTTGAGCCTGAAAACAAAAATCACACTTTTAAATACAGTTGTGTGAAGGCCAGCCATATATGACTGAAAAAGGTGGACCTTAGTAAAATTCAGAGACTAAAGGCAAGCTGGAATGGTGGACAGAGTGGAACCAGATGCAGTTCAATAAGGATAAATGTAGAGTGCTTCACCTAGAGAGAAGTAACCAGTGGCATGAATATAGTTTAGGAGATGATATCCTGGCCAGCACGATGGCTGAAAGGGACCTCAGGGTTATGGCTGAACACAGGATGAACATGAGTCGTTACTGCAACACTGTAGTCAACAGAGCTAGTAGCATACTGGGATGCATTAGCCAATGCATCATGAGCAGGGCTAAGGAAGTGACACTTCCTCTCTACTCAGTGCTGATAAGACTCAAGCTGGAGTACTGTGTCCAGTTCTGGGCACCGCACTTCAAAAAAAGACATGGAGAATCTTGAAAGGGCCACAAGAATAATTAAGGGCCTGGAGGACAAATCTTATGAGGAAAGAGTCAGGGATCTGGGACTGTTCAGCCTGGGGAAGAGAAGACTGAAAGGGACTTGGTAGCCATCTATAAGTATGTAAGGGGTGAATATTGGGAGCTGGGAGAACATCTGATCACAAGGGTGCCCCAGGGAAGGATAAGGAGCAATGGCTATGAACTGTGAGAGGATGGATTCAGGTTGGATGCAAGGAAGAACTTTATGGTAAGGATGACCAGAATCTAGAATAGACTTCCCAGGAAGGTGGTGCAGTCCTCAACCTTGAAAGTCTTCAAGAGGAGACTAGACAGACACCTTACTAGGATCATTTGATCTCAAAAGTATTCCTGCCCAGAGCAGGGGGCTTGGACTCTATCTTTAGAGGTCCCATCCAGCCCTTAATTTCTATAATTCTATAACAAACTCGGACATGTTTCCTAACCTCTTGGGTTTCCTCTAGGCATGCTTGATTGCTTGTCTGTATAGTAACTTACATAGTAACCTAGTAAATATAGTTAGCTTTTCAACAGCTTGCCAGGTAGGCTGAAGAGAAGTTAGGAACCCTGAGAGCCACATGTTCCTAAGTTCTCACATCTCCTTTGGCTTAGCAGGCAAGCTGATAGGGTATGGGAGCCTGAAAAGACAGACTCCCAACCCCCATACACTTCTTTGGCAGCTGAAATACTAGGGCTTCTTGAATGAATGGCTCTGGGGCAACCCTACCATTCAAGCTGTTCTTGACCCAGAACCCCTGAGCTTTTCCATAAACTGTCACAGAAATGTAGCTAGCTCCATTCAATTTCACCAAGAATTTCAGAACTTTCAGTTTTTATTCCAAATCAGAAAAAAATCCCAAAGTATCAAACTTCATCACAAAGTAGAACTGCTCTCTTTACACAGGTCTTTTTCATGAAGCATAAATTCAATGGGAAATCAAGAAGCTTGAAATCTAAGCCTAACCTCAATATTGTCATATGGTTAGTGGCACTGAGGAAGCTTTGACTTGCATAATTACACAAGCCTATTAATTATATAAGAAAAGCACTACATCCTTGGGAAAAGAGTGGCAATTGACATCAATAAGTCTATGTTCCTGGCTGACAATGAACTTCTACATCAAATAATTTACTACTTTCTGGATCACACAAAAGAAAGCAGAACATGACTAGAAGTGATTGGAATTTTTCCAATAGTGTTTATCCATATGAAAACGTGGTTTAATTAAAATGGAAATGTCTTGCAGGATTGTCTTGATTTTGATAAAATTTTATGGAGAAGGAGAGGACATTTTTATAGGTTTTTTTGGAATAGAAAATTTTAATTTAGAATTTTAAATTAATCTGGTTAGAACTTTTTATGTTACATTCCTTAAAAACAAATTCTAATGATAAAATCAAAATAGGGTATTTAAATTTCGTTCAAACAAAACATTTAGCTTTATCCTAAATTAACTATTTTAGAAATATTGATTTGGTTGAAAAAAAATAATTTATGTTTTCCTTCTGTTGTGAATGACATATTTCAATATCATGGAATGTTCTACAAAAATGTAAGTCCCAGTTCTCACACTGTTATAGGCACAAGAGCCTTCTATGCTCTTCAGAAGTGAGGGGAGAGAATTTCCCTAAACTATATATTTTATTTTTATAAAATTTCTGCATAGGTTTGGGATCTTTTAATGAGGAAGAAATTTTTTTAAAAACATTGATTTTTTAAACTTTTCATTATTCTTTATGAGAACAATCATGCCTTTCTGACCAGGCAATGGAATTACAATTAGTTATCAGAAGACACGGTTGAGATGCTTGCAAAATGATAAGAAAAAAAGTTGCTTTCTCTAGCTCAAATATATGCTAACAGTATCATGTCCGACATTTCTTTTTTCAGTTCTGAATAGTCTTTGCAAGAATTGCACACGCACTATCCTCTGCACCCTCTTACAAATCGAATCTTTCCTATACTCTCTGTTTTTTGAAAACCAAAGGACCACTGAATACAATTTAATCTCAAATTAACAAAATAATTTGAGGTATACAGATGACATAGGGTTTATTGTCTGTTTACCTGAGGAGCTACAGGATTTGGTCAATAGATTGCTTATATTAGGAAAACCTTTTGGACTTCCAATTAATATCTTGAAGGCAAAAATGAAGAACAGAACTTGAGGATTCTGGTGGAAGGGAAGAAGCTTGAGTAGGTTGAAGATTTTTTTTTAATGTAGGAAAGGATCTGGCTTTCAAGCTTTGAACCTGAAAACAAAAATCACACTTTAAATGCAGTTGTGTGAAGGCCAGCCATATATGACTGAAAAAGTTGGACCTTAGGAAAATTCAGAGACTAAAGGCATTCTAGATGCACTATTTTTTAGAAAATCTCCATTTTCACAGCCCTACCCACTATTTTCGTTCATTGCTGCGGCTACTTTTTCCTCAGACCTGATGAAAAATGCCTTGCATTCAAAAACTTATCTAACTTTATTCCAACCATGTAGTTGGTCTAGTAAAGTATTACACAATGAAAAAAATCTTGAGAACCCCATGGCCAGCCAAAATAAAATCTAGTGCCTACTTACAGTATATTGTATCTAGTTACAGTATATTGGCTTGACAAGAGACTTAACAATACGAATAAGAGAAAGAAGTCAAAATTTGTTGTATACATTGTTACAGAAGACAACTGCCTAAAGAAGACAAATATTAAAAGGTGTGTGAAAGGAAAAAGTGAAGACTGAAAAGAGCGTAATAAAGACATGTTGGGTGGAAGGAACTGGGACTCAATCAAGCATAAAAATTAGCAAAGATTAGACAATTGTGGAGAGACCAGTTTTATCATGCCACCAGCCTTTGGCTTGAAGACAGCATGCTAATAATGATGATGATAATGATAATGATGATGATAATGATGATGATAATTATAATAATGATAATAATAATAATACAGTGTTACATGTACTTCCTTAGACATTGCTTACAATGGAAAAATACCTTTGTTCTACCGTTTTTCTGAGTCAAATGGGAGAAGATATATTTTTTAAAATCCTATCTTTGTCCACAGTGGATTTTTAAAAAACTGATTGAAGAATTGTGAAGTTCAGGCAGCATTGCCTTTTTGTCTCTGTCCATTGACATATAGCTGTGATGGCAATATACCAAAATGTAATGTTTAAACTTCAGCTATTTCCATTTTATCCTCTGCAATGGAATTTTTAATGGGAATTAAAATATAGTGATGTTCTTCTAATGTTTAACAACACATATTACACTTTTTGTCACCCCTCTATCACCACATCAATTTCTCCATTGACATAGATTCTGGCTTGAACATGACTGCCTATACAATCCTGCTTTATCACTTCTTTTTTGTGGGGGAAAAGGAGGGGATTACATTTTTTTTTTTACCTTTCCTTTTGCATTCACTCAATAAACCAGCTACTTTATATAGAAAAGTTTCACAGAATGTAATAGTGAATGATAAACATCCTGTAACTATATACCTATGGGTTTCTCTACCATTCTATAAGATTTTTCCATAAATGCATTTCTGAGATTTCTGTTTACTATTTTAGTAGTCTGCAGTAAGGGGTTTCATGGCTAACAGATTGTCTTTCCTATGTTCTGTGCTTCTAGACATTCTCATTCAGTTCAGTGTGGCTGAATAGCCTATAATAATTTTTTACGCCACTGAATAAAGAGAGGCTAGTACCTAGGTATACTTGCTACAGGAATGAGAGGCATAAAAGTAAATTAAACCATATTAGGACCTATCACTAACCTCCTGGGAGGTTTAGGTTGGATATTAGGAAAAATTCTCTTAATAGAAGTACTGGGACAGGTTACCTAGAGAGGTGGTGGACTCTCCATCCTTGGGGGTTTTTAAGGCCTGACTCAACAAAGCCTTGGCTGGAATGATCTAGGTGGGGCTGGTCCTGCTTTGAGCAGGGGGTTGGACTAAATGACCTCCTTCCAACCCTAATTTTCTATGATTCTATCCTAAACAGAATAACCAGGAGCAAATTTGCAGTCAAGTATGGAACTGATGTTCCCATAAATTATAGACATTTCAATGTCCCAACAAGATCCATTTGGGGAATCTAGGGCACTGACTCCAAATCAGAACAATCCCTCAACATTCTGGATATTAGCAAACTTAGTGGGTTTCAGTAAGAAGAATAGTGCAACATGTATCTGATAGGCCTGTGCAAAGTGGCAAGTATTCAATTTGGATTCGGATTTGGCTGATTCAGAGGGACAGTGATTTGATTCAGTGATTCAAATCACTGTCCCAATTTGATTCAGCTGAATTGGATCCAAAGATTCAGCCATAGACTAAACAGGCAGCAATCCTCAACACTGGACACAGCTGCCTCCAGCTGGTAAGTCAGTTGTGGTGGGCAGAGGGAGGGAAAGGGCATGGGGTAGGGGGCAGATCAATGGCCCTACCACGAGGGAGGGATTGGGGCTGGGACCCAGACTGAGGCAAGTGAGGGGGTGGGGCAGCTTGCGCTGCTGCGTGCCACCAGTCTGGGAGCTGCTCATGTGGCGGCCTGTCCAGTGGCTCTCACTGTGCTCTCACTGCCAGTCCAGGAGGGCATGAGGCAGAGGCATGTGCCCCGGGATTTGTGTCGGGCAGGCAGGGCCGCGCCGGGCAAAAGGCAGAAGGTGCTGGGAGTGGGGGCTGTGCTGCGCCACCGCTAGCCCAGCCAGCATGGGGCTGGTGTAAGACTAAGCAACTGTGCTGCCTCCACACAGTTCCATGGGTGGTGGAGCAGGGGCTATGGGATGGCTGCAACAAGTTTTGGGTGGCACATGTGCCCCAGAACAGTCATTTAGTGCAGACATGTAAAACAGTGGCTTGGCTGGATTAAGTCCATATAGTACAGCAAAATAAATTTTACTGGGAATAATGTTTTTATTAGAGGAATAAAATGTTATTACATAAGTAAAACGCTATATTCTAAATAGCAGTGTACATATATATATCTCCACATATATTCAAAGAATATGCACATGCATACTTACACACACTTAAGTAATCCAGGAATACTGTTTAAGGAACATCAAAAAAGTTGCACAATCAAGTGCTCAAAAGTTAAAAAAAACACCCAAAATTAAGACTGTCTATCCATCTTATGTACATGAAGTACGATATTGTCTTTAATTGCATGATCACGTACAATTTTTCCACATGACCCTTCTTTCATTCGAAGCATGGGGGCTAATTGTGCTCAATTAACAAGCAGTTCTTGATTATTTTGTTTTCTCTTCATTGTTCAATGTGTGGCCCCTGTGAATTATTTATGGCACACTGTTCAAACCCTGTCCTAAGAACAGAATTTTTATTTACTTCTTCATCAGCTTTTCTATAGGGTTTATCACTGTAATATCTGTGTATTCCCCAAACACTAATTAATTGCCTTTCATAACACTGGGCAAAGTGAGGTGCTATTATTATAGGCATAGAGAGATAAAGGTCAAAAGTATCCATTAATTTTGGGTCCCAGTGTGAGACACCTAGGATCTTATATTTTAGAGTACTTAACTTTAGAAAGCACTTTATATATTCAAAACACAACCCCCAAGAAATTAGTAGCAGCTGTGAATGCTCAAGGCTTTTGCAAATCAGTCTCAAGTCAGGCACCTAGAAAATGAGGAGCATGCAAATCAGTGACCACCTGCGAAAAGTTTGCTTTAAGTGCCTTCCTAGCATGCCATAGGAACTCCATGACAGGCAAGGACAGGATCCAGCATTCAACTACCCTAACCATAAGACCATTTTTTTTTCCTGCAGCCCCTTGCCTCAGTCACTATAAATTCTCCAGTTTCTGCAACAATGAAGAAGAGGTCCTGGACACTGCCCTTTCCAGTTCTTTATATCAGTTAGTTACAAGGGTCAGTCAACCATAAAACAACTGTTCTAGCAGCCTTCCTCTAACAGAGTTGAATTTTGTACATATACAAACAGTACTGAATTGTGAGAGACAAGCTGTGAGTAAAATTATAATCTCCAAACTCAAGCCAGGTTTTGTAATGAGATACAAGACTGTAAATGAGATGATGCGCTGCATTCTACATCTTCCATGCCAGATGCCATTCGATAACCTGCTGCAACATTAAAGGATTTTCTCAAGAGAGATGAGGTATCTCTGGTGAACAGGGGAGGAACAAATGCAATCCTGTGAAATTTTTTAAAGCAGCCAGCTCCACTAACAGTTTATAACTGTGGATAAAAGATGCAGATATTTATGGAGTGGACAGGACAGCCACCTAATAAAGGGTATTTCTATAAATGTCTACTTTTACAGCACAGCTATTCAATTTACACTGCTGTGGTAAAAACGAATCCTCAGTTCCAATATATCACACTCTTACATTGATAAAAGAATAAAACTCTCTACCTTAAACACAACATACTTACATTTATTTTATAGCAAAAAATATCCGAGTCTTCCAAGAAATATCTCATATAGTGATTAAAAAAGAAGAAACAGAACAAGAGTTTTACTATGATCTGTACCAGAATACAGATAACGACTTGTCATAACTGTAAATTGATAGCAACCCTGTCCCAGGTAAAATAAAAGCTGTGTTTTTGTCACAGGTCCAAATTTGGAACACTTACTAAAATCATCAAATGAAAAGAAAAAATCATGCTGGCAAAAAATAGGTAGGTCAAACTGGGCCAAAGTTATCTCCTTCCTACAGAATGTGCAGGGAATTGGTTAAGAGGTTCATCAATTATGACACCTTAATACAAAATGGTGATTATATCTTTTCCTCTTATTTGATAGCAGAAAAACAGCAAGAAGAAACTAAAACTGAATTTACTAGATTCCCCTAGAAGAGATCTAACTCAAACCACCAAACTTTAACTGATGAAAGACTCCCTTCAAAATGTATTAACTTTTTAATTGGGAAAACCAAAGGGAATTGCCAGCTCTGGACTAACAGGTCAAAAAACTTCAGGGGACCTAAACTTTCATTTAAGTAGTAATTACATCCAAACTACTATGTTAAAAAACCATGAAGGTTGCAAAGTCAACCACTTAAAGGGTTGGCCATAGGCCATCACCAGGTTTGGGACCTACAGATCCACAGCAGAGACTTGAGCTAACAGATTTCAAGGAAGTAGTAAGATATGAGTATTATGGTGTCAGCCTCTATGCAGACTAGTCATTAGAATGGGATGGGGCATGTGCTTTGCTAGTTATTTGTTTATAAATCACTGACAGGAAAGGAAGGGTGGTACTCAAGAATCTTGAGTCCCATCCCAAGTTCTAGAGGGGAGTATGCTAATCCCAACTTCCTCTGTCAGAGTCCTAGTCCTTCCAGCTCCTAATTCCAGTCCTTCCCCCTGGCTTATCAGTTTCCTGCTCAGGTTCCATTCACAGCCAGTTTCTGTTTCTACCATAGGGATTTTCATACAATCTTAGTCCCTTTGCTGCTGGCTCTTAGCTTCCACTACTATCTCCATGTACTTTGTCTCAATCTACTCCTTCCATCTTGTCACCTGGTAGCCAACAGAGGAGAGGGAGCATTATGGCTAGGGACAGACATCACACATATACCAGTTTAAGTGATCAAAAACTGGTTTAAACCCATAACAGAACAAAAGTTCAGTGCACATAAACCAGTTTCAAAATTGCTGAAACTGGTTTAAGATAAACCTGGTCAAACGTCGTATCAGCCTTAACTGATTTGGGTCGAGTCAATTTATGCAATGTCTGTCCCAAATCCCTTCCTAGTTTAACTTAAACCATAGACCCTCTGTATCTCAGATGCTTTACAGTCCTGGGCTGGGCTTTCTGCTCCAGAGAATGAGCTGGCTTCGCCCCTCTCCTCCCTAGCCAGAGCTCCGGGAGACACTGCAGGCACAGCAGGGCCTGCCTGGCTTCCCTTGATGCTCAAGCAGGGATTCCCCCCCATCCCTCCCATCTCCCACAGCATGGACCCCGGCCCCATGAACCCTAGGCATGTGGTATGCTAGCTAATGCTGAGAGATGTCTCTGTGTGTGTGTCTCCATTTTCACTGGGGGAGGCAAACAGAACAGTGTCCACTTAGGGCTTTTTGGAGCTAATCAACAGGTCAGCTGGTAATGTCCCTCCATTCCTTCCTTGGCAAAAGCTGTTTAAGAAGAGCTTGAACTAATGAAAGAGGCTTCTGTTTTGCTGATGGGCTAATAAACACTGGTTTTATCAGTCCCCTGTTAGTTTGCAGCCCTGTCAGGTTTGCAGACAGTATGAAGTAGCTCAGGGAGGGAGATTGAAAAGCTCTGCATCATCAACAGATGCATGCACTGCACACCTCTCCTTTGCCTCAGAGTGCTAGCCAAGGGCTGGGGTCTGGCAACACTCCTGGCCCTTGAACAGAAAGCATGGAAAGGCCTGGGGCGGTGCAAGCAGCTCTCCCTAATCAGAGTGTCTTGCCGGGGCCTCCCCCTTCCCACCATCAGCTCAGCACTGTGGAAAGGGGTGGGGGAGGCAGAGTTTCTAGCCTGAGGCACTGCAGGCATGTGCCTGCATTTCTGGGATGTCTGTCTGGTTACAAAACTGATTTACCCTAGACAGTTTAGACTAACCTGCAAAGATTGAATCAATTCAGGCTCAGACTATTTCAATGTCTGTCCCTAGCCTTAGAGCATAGGGGATGGCTGCAATGATGCAAAGAACAGAAATATGAGCATGACTCTGCCCTCTTATTCCTGTCCTTTGCATCAGAGCAGCCATCTACAGCAGCAGTAATTGTAGGAAAAGTCCTGTTCAGCCCATGTAGCTCTGAGCAGGAGCACTCAATGCTGGAGCACTGTACTCCTGGTACAGACCAACTTTTTAGAGAAATTAGGTGCCAAACTGAGCATGCTCAAGCTGAGATCTCTGAAAGATTTCAGAGATCAGGCTGATTACCTGGTTCCTGATCTTCAGATCCAAGCAGAATCTTCTACTTCACTTGTTCCTGTGCACCCAAGGTCCATTTCCTTTACTGCCCCTTGCATAGATCCTTCTTCATCCCATATCTCCTCAATTATTACCACCACATGAATGATGGAACGATACTCAGGATCAGATCTGGAGCACAGGAAGGAAAATGCAGATCTTTCTTCCTTTTTCCATACAAAAACCAACTGGTTTTCAATACTGGGACTCCCTGCTATGGCTAGGGATGGACATTCAAAAAGTCTGAGCATGAATTGATTCAATCTTTGCAGGTTAGTCTAACCTGGCTAGTCTGAACTGGTTTGTAACCACATAGACAACCCTTCTGAGGAAATTCAGGTACATGCCTGCAGTGGCTTAAGCTAGAAGCCGGGGGCACAGAAGAAGCCTTCCCTTCCAGAATGCTAAGCTAACGTGGGGCATGGCCAGGCCCTGCTGGCAGGATGCTCTGATTAGGGAGCGGTTTCCCCCTGCCCCCCACACTTGATAACAGACAATTTATCAGCTCTGTTATCAGCATTTAACACCGCATCCAAAAACAAAACCTCTCTCATTAGTTCAAGCTCTTCTTAAACAACTTTTTCCAAAGAAGGGAATATTCCAAGGAGGGACATTACCAGCTACCTGTTGATTAGCTCCAAAAAGCCCTAAGCCGACACTTTCCTGTCTGCCTTTGTCCTGTTTGCTTCACACAGACATCTCTCAGCATTAGCTAGCATAATGCATGCTGGCTATGGTCTGTGCAGTGGAAGGGAGGGAAGGAGGAAAGGAGGATCCCTGCTTGAGCAGTGAGAGGGGGTGGGGCAGGGGAAGCCAGGCAGACACTACTGTGCCTGCAGTCTCTGCTGGAGCTCCAGCAAGCGAGCAGAGGGGCAGGGGCAGCCCAGCTTACTGGTGCACAAAGCCCAGCCCAGCCCAGCCCAGAGAGCATGCCAGGGTGCTGGGGGGTTCTGATTTAATTTAAAAAGGAAGGGGCCTGGGACAGTCATTGCATAAACTGGTTTGACCCAAATCAGTTGTCTGATACTACGTTCAACCAGGTTTATCTCAAACCAGTTTTAGCCATTCTCAAACTGGTTTATGTGCACTGAATGTCTGTTCTTTTACAGGTTTAAACCAGTTTCTGATCACTTAAACTAGTTTATGTGTAATGTCTGTCCCTAGTCTATGAAATCAAGAGAGGTTTGCTTTATGAACAGTGTAGAGAAATAAAACAACGATTCCACAGGACTTCACATATATATACTTGCGCGCACACATCATACTTACATATATTACACACACTTGCATATACACATATGCACACAGACACAAATATATAGTATATAAAATATTATATAGATAATTAATGGGGTGTAGGGGAAGAAGGGTGTGGGAGGGTGTGTAGTCCTACAGAGAAGTTGTTTTCTTTTTCTGCATTATTCAAACAAATCACTCTCTCTCTCTCTCTCTCTCTCTCTGCATATTAGGGCTGTGTGAAGCTTTGGTAGCTGATTTAATTTAGCGGAGACTCGGCCCAATTTGGGGACCAAATCTCCAAATCTGAATCGAATCAGGAGACCAAGTAAAAGCTCCAAATTGATTTGAAGCATCTCAATCAATTTGGAAAAGCTTCAGAAAAAGCTCGATGATCTTCGGGGTCGGACTCGATGATCTGGGGGTCGGACTCGATGATCTATTGAGGTCCCATCCTACCCTAGCACCTAGCATCTATAAAAAATCTGTCTGATTCATTGGTAAGTCTGTTGGGGTTGGAGGAGGGGGGACGCAGGACTCAGGGAGGGGGTGCGGGGGGACAGGGGATGTGGGTGTAGCAGCACTGGGAGCAGGACCTCTGCCCTGCTACTGCTTGCCCAGCTGGGGCAGGAGGGATGGGATGCAGGCACAGCTCACTCCAGGCAGAAAGTGGCAAGTGGCAGCATGGCATAGCCCCCACTCCCAGCGCTGCTGTGCCCACATCCCACACCTCCCATGCTAGCTGGCAAGTGGCAGCAAGGCAGAGCCCCTGATCCCACTGCTGATGTGGGTGTGGCAGTGCTGGGAGCAGGGTCTATGACAGGCTGCCACCTGGAGCCAGCCATGCCTGTATTGTGCCCTCCCCACACTGTGTCCGGGTGGGTGATGGGGTTGGGCAGGCCAGCCATGGGGGCTTCTCCCACGGTTCCCCCCCCACCTGGGGAGAGGCAGCACAGCCAGAGGCAGGGAAGCAGCAGCATGTCACAGCCCCCGAAGCTCCCCCTACCAGGGCAGAGGCAGGCCTATGGCTATCCTGCACAGCCCCATCCCCCACCTGGCCCAGGCTCAGAGCATTTAAAAAAAAAAAAAAGACCCCGCACTCACCGGCTCTGGCAGTGGAGATTGGGGCCTCTGAGGGCCCATGATAGAGCCCCCCCCCCATGCAGCACAGGGCAGTGGGGAGAAGTGGGGATCATCCCCCCAACTTGGCACCTGCCCCATGGTGTGGGTACAGCACAGCTCAGCAAGGCATCGTGCACCATCTGGGAGCAGGGGCAGCTCCAGCTGTTAGTCAGAGCCTGGCACCACTCAGCCCCAGTGGCCCCAGGTCCCAGATGGCACACAGCACCCTGACGAGTCATGCTGCATCCACACCATGGATCAGCTGCTGCACAGATGCCAGGCGGGGGGGGGCAATCCTTGCTGCCCCACACTGCCCTACAGGGCTCCACCATGAGTGCCCAGAGGCCCCAACTGCTGCTCCTGCAGCCGGTGAGTGTGGGGCTTTTTTTTTTTAAAGCTCTGCAGTCACTGGCTGCAGCAGTGGCAATTGGAGTCTCTAGGTGCTCATGACAAAGCCCCCTGCACAGCCTGGGACAGTGGGGGGTAGCGGGGATCATCCCCCTCCACTTGGCACCCACGTGGCAGCTATCATAACATGCGGGTGCAGTGCAGTTTGGCAGGGCGCTGCATGCTGTCTGGGAGCTGGGGTGGCTACAACAGTCAGGTGGATCCCAGCAGTGCTCAGTCCCCATGGCCCCAATTCCCAGGTGGTGCACGGCACCCTGCCAAGCTGCGTTGCATCCATGCCATGGAGCAGCTGCCATGCAGATACCAAGTGGGGGTGGGGGTGATCCTTGCTTCCCCCAACTGCCCCATGCTGCATGAGCACTCAGAGACCCAACTGCTGCTCCTGCATCTGGTGAGTGTGGAGCTTTTTTTTTTTAAAGTGCCGGAACTAGGTTGGGGCTGGGCAGGGCAGCCATGGGGGCTTCTCCCGCAATTATCCCCACCAGGGGAGAGGCAGGCACAACCAGAGAAGCCCCCCGGCTGTGCCTGCCTCTCCCTGGCCCGGCTTGCCCCCCCTTGGCCAATCCAAAGCACTGAATCTGTCTGAAGGAGCACCAAATCTTCTGAAGTCGATTTAGTCAAATCGATTCAGGACAGTGATCCGAATCTCTGAATTGAATCACTGTCTTCTGAATTGTCCGAATCCAAATCTGAATCAAATACTTCCCTATTCACACAGGCAGAGATAACCTGAGCAGGTGCAGGGCCTGGGGCAAATCAGTCTGCATGGGGCCCCACCCCTGGACACAAGGAAGCCAGTGGTGAATTAGGCAGTGGGGGGGAGGGTGGGGGGTGCCAAGTGGCTGGACGTGAAGCTGGCAGCAGTGTGGAATCACTGCAGTTGCTCCACTCGGCTCTATAGGGGCCCCCAAAGCATAGGCCCCGTGCAGGCATGGGGCCCATGCCTGCCTCTCCCCAGGCGGGGGGAACCATGGCAGTTGTCCCAATTTACCCTCCCCCCAGATGGCCCTGTGCACAGGCCTAATGCATATGTATGTACATTGTCGCAGGGCACTGAAGTGCCCTGCTTCTTTGAAGAGCTGAAACTACTAGGGGAAGAGCCCTAGCAGTGAGTTGGAAGCCCCAGCTGCTGGTTACCAGGGCAGCCTGAATGAGCTAGTGGCCCACACCTGTCAGCAGTCAGCTGACCGGAAGGGGCAGGGCCTGGCTCATATATAAACCCCAGGGCTGGAACCAGGCAAGTCAGTTCCCTGCTGGCAGCCAGAAGGAAAAGAGCCTCCAGGAAGGAAGTGCCCAGTGACGCAGCAATCGCCAAATATGCTGCACCCAGGGCTAATGGGGCTCCATGAGCTCTGCAGGTACCCTTGCTCACTAAAGACTTAGTGCTGCGGATGTAGGTTGATAATCTTAAAGGGGCAGAGCACACCCTTGTCTTTTGTATTATGTTATAGCCCAGGGGCTTGTGTTTTGTTTGTTGTTCCACAATATTGGTGGTTTGGGTGAGGCTATTAGGAGATTGGAGGAGGCCTCATAGGGGACCCAGCGCCAGAGAGGGTGCAGCACTTTACAGGGCTGTGGAGAGCCCAAGCACCAATGAGGTACCGAGCGAGACAGGGCTGCGGAGAGCTCAGGGAGGACAAGGGGGCCAAATTATAACAAGGCCCAGACCAAATAACGTCAGTACCATCAGCAAGGCTTGGGGCATGGTAGAGGGGTGGTTGGAGCCACGCATATAGCCCATAGGGCTAGGGTGCTCTGAAACACCCATCGTAAATGGGACCCACAAGGGGTCCAGGAGCCCACAGGGTCAGAGAGTCCAGCAAACCATGTCCAAGAGGACTTAAAGGCAGCCTCCCTACTTTATATTTTCCATCAAAGAAGTGGTGGGCGAGAATCGAGGGTGCCCATTGGGCCAACTTGGCATAGTAAGGGGGCCTTAGGGAGATCACGGCCATCCTGCAGGACCCCATACCGTGAAATACATACATATGTACACACACAAATGTGTATTCAAATATGCATATACATACACACACGTGCACATTTACTTATTGGAAACTATAATGACATCACCATTTTTAGTAATTCCAAACTTATTCTTACCCTACACTGGGTGTGTCTACACGAGATGTTTACTGTGATGTAGCGTAATAACATTGCACAGTAGCGTGCCAGTCAAAAACCATGCTAATACACTACCATGCCGTGTCATTAGGCTACTGTGCAATAAGCATCACAAAAAAGCCATGCACTAGTGTGACTGAGCAGTAGATGTAGTTATTAAGCATTTAGTTAGTACTTCATTAAGGAAGTACTATGCTAAATGTGCAGTAACTATGGTGCATTAAGGATCATGTAGATGTGCTCTATTATTATCCTGCCTTTTTGGTTAGGATCAGAAAGGTAGTCTGAAAATAAAACCAAAATATACCAAATTATTAATCACAATCTGTAATCCCAGTGCACTCTGACCCCCTGCTTATCCTGAATCAAAGATCCCAATGAGATTTTAAACATTGATCTTCCACATATCTGTTAGGATGAGCAAAACCAGCAGCTTCAGCTGTTTTATTCTAATGTGAGAAGTAGAGCTCATTAATAAAAATCCCTTGAAGCTTCTGAAGGCGTCCCTGTCTTGACACTTCCAATGGTGAGGACAGCTATAATTCCCAATCTACATTTCTTAAAAGCAGATAAAGGTCATGAATAAATTACTGAGAACTACAGGATAGAAGGAAAATGGACTGGTGCTAAAATAAAATCATAAAGATGTATTAAAACTCTCCTCCCACAGAAACATTTATTTTATAACATTTAATATTTTAATACAAGGGAGGCCAAGGTCACAGTGCCATTAGCAAAAGGTGACCTTTATTTACCTCCATGGACAATAAATAAACCGCTAAAATGAATTTCCTATCCTTGCCTCTATAACCCACTTCATTAGCTTGTTTTTTCCCTTCCCCTTGATATACTTGTATTCCCTCACATCTGTGCATTATAAATTTATTGAAGCTTCTGAATCAAAGTGAAAAATATAACAACTCATCATTAGGCAACAAATAAAAGGCCCAAAATACCCTTTAAAAATAATTGTTTTAAACCAAAATAATTGTATACCAATTCTCACTAATAATTGGAAGATAATTTCATACATTTTAATAGAATTTTCCTTCACTTTTATTTTGTTAGCTGCCCCATACACTTTTTTTTTTAAGAGTTCAAACCCCACTTCTTGATACTTCCCTCCATCATTTGGCTTTTCCCTGTGGATTATATGTCTCTGTAGCTTTCAATCCCAGACTAAAGTAAGCAAAAATAAGAGCCACAATAAAAGAACCAGGATTTGTCAGGCTTTGTCTTATGGCTTTGTGACAGGTTACATCTTCCTTACAAAATAAAAATTGTACCTGGATACTACTGTTAATTTTGTTCTGATTTGGGTCTGGTTGGGTTTTTTTAAATTTAATTTTATTGTAAATTAATTTAGGACAGGCAAAAGGTCAAACTCATATCTGGTTACTACAGTTAATTCTGTTTTGATTTGTTGGGGGGTGAAATTTTGTAAGTCAGATGCTACAGATTTGAGTGCCACTGGTAAAACCCATATAGCTACATAGATGAAGGTAAATAAAAGGCAAGTGCAGTGTTGCAGAAAAACAGAAAGGAAGGCAGTTCCTTATTTCTCCCAGACAGGTACCCCACCCCTGGTTGCCATCTTGGGAAATTCTACCCCCTGACACCCGACCTTTGCCCCCAGAAGTCCCTCCCCTTGCCCTGAGAAGTACTCCTTTCAGCAAGGGGTTTTGCCATCTCAGAACCAGAAAAATACCAAATTATATTAGAAAACTCGAACATCTAAAACGTTCATTAATTTGTTTTCAAATTTTTGTCCTGATTTACATGTCCTGACTTTCAACAGGCATAGCTCCAGTTTTGTACTGGAGCTTTGAGCAATCATACAGCTCTTTTATATAAAGCTCAACTCCTCTTCCTCTTCTCCCTTCCCTGTCTTTCCTGAACAGGTTATAGCCATCCACGACAGTAGTCTAGTCATCCAAGTTATCCCACCAAGGCTCTGTTACTCCAATTACATCATAGTTCCAAAACTGTGAAAGGACTTCCAATTCTTCCTGCTCATTCCCCAGGCTCCGTGCATTTGTGTACAGACAATTGAGGTAACTAGCTGACTGCCCTACTTTCTCAGGAAGAATGAGAAGGCCTCCTATGTGCTACTTGTTTCTTAGATGCATCACCTGATAAAATAATGAGGAACTATGGTCACTGTAAATGAGTAATGACATTCAAAATAGAAAAATATATAATTAAATATGACGTAAGGAGTTACCAAATACCAATTTGTCTTCCCTCTCCCCATATTTATCTTTTCTTGAATGTCTCTTGTATAAGAAAATTCTCAGAGCTCTATCATTCTTTAGTTATGAATTATTATTTTAAAATAATTAGTTAATATTGGTAGGAGTATTTGTTTATGTAAATTGCTATGTAAATGCTAGGTGTTACTTTCAATACCTGTCATCTATTTAAGAAGTTGTTCTGTGAGCACTTTAGCTGCTGAATTAAGGACCAGTCCTGTACACATTTAGGCACATGAGCATCTTTATTTATATGAGTAGACTTTGCAAACTGGAATCACAAGTGATAGAGATACATCTTGTATTTAGGAGCTAAATATATACTACTCTTTCTATTCTTTGTTGTTATCCTTAGGTGTTTGAAAATCTAGGACACAAACTTTAAAACAATGCCTTAAATAATATAAGTAGACTGTATATTAGACAGGCACTAAAATCTTAGGCCTGCTAACTTCAGTGGGGTTAGGCTTTCAGCCTAGTTATTTCTGTGCTCCCATTCATCAGTATTGTAGTGTGTGTGTGTGCGTAGGTTTGTGGGGGGCTATATATATATATATAGTATGTGTGCCATTTTTCTTTAAGAGAACTTAAAAGTAACTATAAATAATGAAAAAAGTCTTCTTCAAGAGGTCTTTACTCAGAATCTAAAGTAAGCATGTATATTAGCTAGGCCCAATTCCAGACATGTTCAGGCACCATGAGGACACACATTAAAGTAACACCACATGATATCTGCTATTTAACTGAAAATCACAGTGCACAGGAGGTCAACAGTGTTAATACCATCCAGCACCCACGCTGCAGTAAACCAGTGTAGTGTGACACTGCTAAAAGCACTTTCTATTGATTGTTTCTACCGAGAAAAGGGCATGAAAGTAATAAGACAGATTTGGGCAACAAAAAGCTGAGGGAAGTAACCTACCACAAAAAAGCAATTCAAGTTGGAACTCCAACAAAAATAAGACACAATATATGTTGCAGAGCAAGCTGGGAACAAACAATATGGCTTTGTGCCTCTTTTTAAAAAAAGTTTTCAGGATACCATGCAGAATTACTGAAAGAATAAGCCGCAGCTCTTTTATGAAAGAGCCACACTAATATACAACATTGTTGTCCTTTTCTGTTGTCGCTGTTGTCCTATTCTGCCCTAGGTTGCATGCTCATTACTTCCATTGATGTCAATTGGCACTGCATATGTATGTCCATGAGGCCAGAATGCAGCCCTTATTGCTCATAATGAGATTTCAGACTGACTTCATGGTGGAATCAAATTCACAGAACAGGTACAACCCATTAGCACCCCTCCAAGCCTTTCATGAATAAAACACTGAAATAGTTCAGTTCCATTTCCATACCAATTCATTCTTTGGCTTCACTGCTAACAAGGATGTAGATTGTTGTTAAATGTATTGGCGGCAGGGGGTTCTGACAATATTATGAAGTTAATTTTGTGTCAGTGAATGGTGTTGGATTTATGGCCCTAGAGGATGACATCTTCTATCATAAGTAAATAAACAGACATTTATACCGTGCCTTTCATTTTGAAGGTTTGCTCCAAAGTGCTTATCAAACTATACACATACAGCAGCCCTGAAATTCAGCCAGTTGGTTTGCAGCCTAATGCATGACAACTCAGGATGAGAGGGGATCTTTTTAACTAAGTACACCAGGGACAACTCCTTCTTTTTTAAATCTCTTGTGAGATAGCTGGTGTTCATACAGAGGAAAGAGAACTGTGATTTTCCAAAAATCTGATGCATATGATTCACACAAAGAAAACTGCACAATAGTCACTTTATCTGCTTCAGAAGGATGAAAGGTTGAACAAATTCTCTGGATCCCAGAAGTCTGTATATCCCCACCCTGAGGTTTGGACTACTGAGCTACATTATTGGACTGTTAATTTATCTTCTATTTATCACTGAACACTTCATCACAAGCCATAGAGATGCCAACTTTCCCATACCCATTTACCATTGTGAAACATCTGTACCTAGCAGTTACACATCTCCAGAGGGTACAGGTAGCTCATTTTCTAGAGACTACTCTACAGTCTCATCCCACTGTTTTGGTTGAGAATGCCAACAGGAGTATGAGAAAACAGTAGTGATTTTTTTTTCTTCCAAAAATCAAATGCGTTTGACACCCACCTGCTAAAGCAAAAGCACACCATTAAATGGCACTCATTTTTGGTCAATACTAGCCTGAACTGTATTTGAATGTCATATCCCATTACCAATTCTCTGACCTATTCAACCTCATCAAGCCTGTCTTGTCTAATAAGAAACAAGATACCCTGTTTGACTTTTGTAGCCTCTCATACAATTCAGTTACACTGATTTAAGAACACTAAACTGTGTCCAGATACCTTTCTAAAGTACAAAGAGGCTGGAACTACTAAAGGTTTGAAAATCACATATTTCGTTGCAAAATGTTTTAACTCGCTAGGCTAATTTGTTAGCAGAAAGATGTGCATTTCCAAAGTTATATATATGTAAAATGAAAACATAAAAATTTCATGGATATTATTTAGTTAAGAGTTTTCAAGAAGCTGTCAGAATACGTGAAAAGCATCATACAAATACAGATCACACACTGCTTTGAACACAGCTTCAAGTCTTCAAAACTATATACAGCTAAATGAGACATTGTCCCAGTCAATCAGAACTACTGTAAGCAAAATAGGGAATATACTAAACAGAAAGAGATGGGTTATCTGGGGAGCTAGGCAGGTGACTAGGAGTTGTGCTCTAATGAGATCTGTCTCTATAACTTTTTTACTGACTTCCTCTGTCACCTTTATATCAGTGATTATTTGCATCAGATTCACCTGTAACCCCGGCACACGGAGCTACTGAAGTGTTGGAATCCTGGGGTGCCCTGTAGTGTATGCCTCACTTGGCTCTCCTAAGTGCCAAAATGAGGCTTTAACACTTACAAACCCTTTGCAACCACAGATATAATTATTTACAAATATTAAATTATATACAATTTAATTCAATTAAATTATATACAATAGAAACAGAATAAGATATAACTAAAGCAGATGCAAATTACAAATTGCTACCAAGATAGCTATATACATTACACAAAAGGAGCACTGGTGATACAGGGATAGTCACCTGGGTGCCTATGGGGTTCATAAACTGATAACCTCTTAGGTGTGATATAGGTTAAAGGAAAAGCACAAACAATAATCAGATGCTGAAACACTAATACATAAATTGCTCAATATTAACAAAAAAACAACAATCCCTAGCTCCTCCCACTGGCACCGTGGCAGGTCCTTCATGGCTGGAGTCCTTGCACGTCGGTCCAGGTGTCACTGCGCTGCTGGCAGCTGCTCCTACGTCCGGGTCTCTACAACATACACCGTGCACTGTCTCGGGCCACAGCCCCTGCAGTGGGCCACGCAGTTCAGACTGCAGGATAAAGCAGATATACTTCTCCCATGGGTGAACACACAGGGGCACTGGGTTTGGCTCCTGCAGCCTGTAGCCCTCCCTTTAGGTCACACACACACACCGATGAACTGGGGCTAGTTCCACGAGTCTTGCCTCCCCTCACCTGAGCAAGGCTTTTGCACCTGTGCACGCACCCCTTGGGGGGCTTGCTTCCCCACAAGCAAACTCATGTGCTCCTCAGGCAGCTGCCTGAGGGGATCAGCCTGCTCCCTCCAAAGTCCCAGCTCAAGTCCTACAGCTCTGAGTGCACCTCTTCCCATCAGCAACTCAACACAGCTCCTGCGGGCTCAGGGGGGAGGGCTGGGAGGCAAAGTATGTCACTGTGACTCAGCCTGCACAGCCCTCTTCCCACAGCAGGTGCCCTTCTCTCCCACTCTCTTCTCTTGCTGAGCAGGGAAAACTCTCCACTTTTAAAGAAACCCTCCCAGCTAAACCAGAGGCTGAGATTTCCGCGGGCTCTCTATAACCATCCCTCTCTGATTTCAAACCCCTCTGGTAGGGGTTATTTCATTCTTTCCCTTTATCAAGATGCCCCTGTCTGAGACAGCTTCATTTGCCCAAGTACAGGATCCCCATTGGGATAAATTTCCTTTGCCCCAGTAGGCACACTATTTTAAAAAATAGGGGAAATACATATTACAGCATGGTAATATAAGCATTAAAACATTGTCATCCTTTCTCTCACTGCCAGGATAACTCATAGTTTTCATCCTTTTTGGACTTTTATAAATCTATGGACTCTGCTCTCACCTATGACCAAGGAATGGAGGAGCTGCATAGGCTAGTGAAGAGGGGCTGTCAAGAAACCATCAGTTTTATCATCATGGAAAAGTAGAAGCTTTAATTTATATCGTGTGGTGTATTATATTACGTCATGGAGAGTCTTAATATGCCATGCTTTCTCCTCTTCACCCACTCCTTCTTACCTCAGGTCTGAGTGGGGGAATGACAGAAGTGGCTGGCAAAAGGCAGGAAGATGTGGAACATTCTCCAACAGGTTTACACCAGAAGTGATTACATACACACAGGAGAAACTCTTCAGGGGAATTTTCTGACAGTTTAGCAGTGCAGAGTAAAATTGTTGCCTGGAGGATCGGGCCACATTAGTCTATCTGAAACTTGTGTTCAGAATCACAAGGAAGTAGCAGTGGAATCCAGAACTGTATAGCAAGAGCCTATTCTTATACCCAGTGAATTTAGCCAGAGTATTTTCACCTATTACAATGGGCTTCAGTTAAGCCCAGGGAATATTTTTGCAGTTCCAAAATGGTTGTAATGTTTATTTTTCACAGGTACAGAAGCTGCCCTACTGAAAGTCAGTCATCAGCTACCAATGCAGTTAATTTATTTTTGCAAGGAAATTTCCAGGTACAATGGTAGAGTAACTAGCTAAGAAACAGAAGCCATTTATGAAATCTTTATGAAGTATAATCTAAATACACTAATCCTTTGGCACTGTCTTGCAAGAATAATGTTAAAAACAAATTGAAAGTGCTAATGTCACAAGTAAATCCTAACTGCCTATATAACTTTGAATGTAGTAGGGGTGTAATTAGGAGAGAGCAATATGGGCAACCACCCAAGGCCCCAACTTCCAGGGTGGGGGCAAGGGAGGGATGGGATAGACACACACACACACACACACACACACACACACACACACACACACACAGCTGCTGCTGACAATTTGCGATCCCAGTGGCAGCCAGAAGTCATCGCTGCTGACAATTTGCAATCCCAGTGGCAGCCAGAAGTCATCGCTTCCACTTTTCCCCAGGCACCTGGCTGCATCCCCGCATTGCTGGATGGTAGATTCTCTTCCTAAACAAGTATACGCACAACTTATAGCTAGGACATTAAATCACAGGAACATATGTGCTACATGTATAGGAGCTATTTTTAGCTTCTATACATGTAGCAAGAGAACTGGTGTGATGGCGCATTTTCTAATTCAAAACACAGATACATAGGGTTACAGACTTCAGACTTAGCTAAACAGAAGTTACTAATTCTGTATTAGTACTGTTGGTAAGAGACACGTGAAGAGGCAGCTCCTAAAGGACGGCAGGTCTGGTACACAGGATGCAGAAAGGCAACCTGCACCCACACAGGTTTCTCTCAACTCTGCAATTACCCCCTCTTTTCTCTGCTCATTTTCAGGTCTAGCATAATGTTGATGATGGACTGCTTGAGTCCTTGATGTAAGGAGTACATGAATTAAGGAGATACCTGGCCTATTTTCAGGTTCATGTTAGCTCCTTGCATTCTTCCCTCTATTTTGCTTACATCTGCTGGTATAGAAATAATCTTACCCAATGGCAGTTTATGCCAGATAAGAAAAAATGACATGGCTGAGTAACCAACTAAGCAAAGACAAGAGATTCCCTAACCCATTTTAGGAATAATCTCCATTTAAAGACTCTGCAGAGAACTAAAGAACATAATGAAGTGGAGAGCAAGTGAAGCACCAGATTTGGATGCCAACCCTGAGGGAAGAGGCAGAAAAACAGCAGCAACGCTGCTGGCCTACCCATCACTGCTGCCACTGGTAGTGCAACCCCCCTGACATTTCCCTATGTGTCACTGCTGCCCAAGGTGCTAGAGTGGCCAGTTATACTTCTGCAAAGAAATTTCCAATCCTGAGCAGCTCCTAGTTGAAGAATGCAAAATTCTTTGTGGATAGTTTCTCTAACATCTCTCTTTTAGCAAATCATCCAGGTTTAGGGGCCTAGCCTATCTGAATTTATTAACAGCAATTAGATTAGCCAGTGAGGCTTCAGGGCAGTACATTGCCTTCATCACTCCAATAAACCTTCCAATTATTTATTCAAATTAATATATGGACAAAAATCCATTTAAATTACATTTGAATTTAACGTGTTAAGGTTCAATCCATTCATGTTTGATTTACATGGAAAAAAACAATGTAGCATTCAAGAAAGGAAAATAATATCTATATATTTTATAGATAGACAAAGATTTATGTTTTGGCTTACAGTCCTTTGTGTTACAAGCTTGAGGAATTTCAAAAGTGTCCTCACTTGGCAGTTGAGTACTAAACATTCATGTAAAATAAATCTAATAAAAGAATTCTTGCTTAGTTCACTCCCCATCACGCCTCTCAAGAGATGTGAAGTCCTGACATTAAAACATATGAAAACAAGCTACTCAGTCTGTCTGCAACTAATGAACTTCCTGATGAAAACATCTGTAAACACATCATATATTAGATTATTCCTTTCCATTTAATATAGATAAGAAATCATGTAAGTGAAAAATACTTACAAAATGAATTCCACTCGGAAACTTCCCTTGCTCTAGAATACTGACTTTATGCTTAAGAGTGCTTCTTCCAGGCAACATGTTGCAACCAGACTTTTCAAAAAAGCTCCCACAGCTAGAGATAAGTTTCCAGAAGAGCTCAGCATCCTTGCTTTTGACCTTTTTTGAAAGACTGGCCATAACTGTCATGATGCAAAGGTTGGGTGATTTTCTGAAATCTGCTCTTTATCCATTTTGTTTTTGGGGCCCTATGTCCTGACTACAGATACTGAGCTTTTGAAAACCTTTGAAACTTTGGCCCTACATCTCCCCTTAAAAGTCTGCAATAGTTCACAATTCATTTCTGTGCGCAGATCTAAGTGTGGGTTTTTTGGCTTGAATCAAGTTAATTGCAGAAAATATTTCCACAAATATATCTTAAAATATGAAACCATATTTGGATTTGGCCATATTCACAAACGTTCATTATGGGACTCGAGCATAACCAGTGTGGACATATATGAACAGTCAATATTTAGTTTGAATTTTAAAGCATACATTTGATTGTAACATGTTCAGATTACAAATGTCTGGAAAGTAATGATGAAAAGCATGCATAAACTTCTGATGAAACAAGGAATTCCCACCTCAAACTCATAAATACCTACTTAAATAAGGAAGACCAAATTACTTGTTAAGCATGTCTTTGAGGGAGCAAATTTATTTTTTAAAGATTATTTTTTATCAAATAGATTTGAAATTGGGATACACTAAAATTAAATTGACCTCTGCAATAGTTATTCTTTTTTTTGCTTTGCTGGCTGAACTGAAAAATAGGGGGAAATTACTTTAGGGCAACCCGAATTAAGAATGAAATGGAAAATTAAATAAAAGTTTCAGGTGAAACAAGCCAAGAAAAACAATTAGGTAATATTTTCAATATGGAATATTTAAAACTAAATGAAATTTTGATTTTTTAAAATCTTATTCAGCTTTTCTAACCTCCAGCAATTGGATGAATTCATCACAAATTAATACATGGGTTCAGCCTACCCTAACAGTCATGATTAAGCAAAACATTTTCGCTGAAAAAAGTTGCCCCAGCTCTAAAGACGTGAACTGTAGGCACAAACGATTTTGATTCAGTAGGATTCTCAGGATGCCACACAGGATAATTGTGACAACACTTTTGCTGGTTAGCTTGACGACAACCTATTTCAAGTAATTCGCCCTCTAGCTGCTCTGTCAGTCTGTCTATACAAAGTTTATGACCAGCCTGGATGGCAGTAATAACTCAAATTGACAGAGATGTGCTTTGATCTTCTACATTGTTATTAAAAAAAATGTAAATGCTCAATTTGCACAAAGAATATAAGCGGCAGTAGATGATAATTAGATTTTGCCTCAAACTGTTCACCTTTTATTCAAATGTAATGACAACTAATTTGGCATCAAGGCAGCATAAATGCTTTCTGTTTTGGAGAGCACCATATGGGTTTTGTAGTTTCAGAAGAAAAGGAAATGGCTAGGAGTATATCTCCAAGGTCACATGTGTTGCCATAAATGTTAAACTACAGTGTTTCAGGGGAATGTGTACAGGAGCCCAGCTAATTAAACAAAAACAAATGAATCTATAAATGCAACATTAAGTGTGTACAAGTGGGTCGATTCTGTTAGTTGCTGAATTATTTTTGTCATCAGCAACATTATCAGTTTTAAATATCATCTTAATTTGTAAGTGGATTTTAAAACCTTGCACATTTAGCAACTGAAACTAGAATTCTCCTTCCACTCACAGTTTTTCTCTAATAATATTTTAATTGTTCTAAGAAATGACCCAGTAAGAAACTAGATGGAAATACAGCGCTTTCTGGATGCTTTGGAAGCCTGTGCTCCTCATGATATGTACGGGATTGTGGCTGCCATAATCCTCCAGCCTCAGGGAGGATACACTGTTGAGGCTCTGGAAAATGACTGCTGTGATTTCCCAGCCCTAGGAGTTTCATGTTCCCCCCAAGGCTGGGGGTCATGGCTGGGGGTCATGAATCCCTGGGGCAGCCACATCCCACAGCTGCCAGGACCCAGTTGGGTCCCAACACCCATTGTCCGCAGCTGTGGGACTCTCGTCCCTGTGCTGCCAGGACTCAGAGTTGGTAGCTGCTTGGGCTGAAAGTCCCCTCAGTTTTGGGACTCCCAGCCCTGTTTGGGCATGGTGCACCCCTGTGGCTGGGAGCCCTGTCAGCTGCTACATGTGCAAAATAAAGCTCAAGAAGCAACTGTCACAACCCAGTGATTTTGGTGCCTCGGCACGATGGAATTTTCTTGCCACGAGAGCCTCTTGCACAGCGAGGTTTTCTGTTGCAGCAGAAGAGTCTCAGTGCAAGAGAGTTCCCGCCAATTTGCAGGGTGCATTTCTTCTTTGCAGCACAGAAATGCACGGTGCAAATAGTTCCTGCTATTCGAATGCAAATTTGTGTCCCGCTATTGGCCAGTTCTAAATTATTCACACGTAGCAGCTAGTAATTGGCTCGCTAGCCGTTTAAAATTTCGTGCGACTTCTGCCCAAGTCGAAGAGCTTTGAGCACGCTGCAGATGCCTCTGAAGAGAACTGACTTGCGGCTAACTGATCCGTAGACTGATCATTTAT
>NW_005842227.1:804945-852126 GCF_000455745.1 Alligator sinensis
GACGTCCCCTTTTCCTGCCGGCTTGATTGGCGGACAGATTAACTGGCTTGGGTCCCGCCAGCTGGAACAACCCACGTGGTTGTTCAGACTACCGGACCATCTGTGTTGCAACTACAGGCGGCGTAAGTAAACATTTTTGCAACCATTAAACCTTGTCTGCCTCTCCATTCACCAGCCCGCCCTGACGAACGAGCAATTTCTAAATCACCTCGAGTCTGCTCTGGCCGTCCGAGACAGCAACCAGCTATGAAGTTAGCACACATTTTTTAAGTCTAACTTTATAGCTGGTTGGAGCTTTTTATGGCATGAGAGCTACTTTGCATGTGTAGCTGTTCTCAAGTTAATCATGCAATACCTGTAACGTGTAGGAGGGGCTTAACGGTTCCCCAAAACTGTCAACTGCAACATTATGGGAAACTAAAGTTTGTATCAAGGGCAGAATTAAATTGAACTTTTCAGCAAAGAAAAAACATCCCTTAGAACAAAAAAAGAAAAACCTTTAACTAAAAAAACCCAAGCATTTATGTCAAAACTAAATGCCAGAAAACTAACTCCTGAGAAACTAAAACTCCTTGATATTAATTAAATAGATTCCATATACAATAATTAAAATTTGCTATGCTTTGCCTTTAACAAGACTACTAGGAGTAAGGGGAGAGATTGGGCAGACTCCTTATATACAGTCTGAGAGAAACAAATAAGATAGCCCAGAAAAGCAATAGTAACCAGTTATAGTTTGTTTTTTTCTTTTAAATCCAGAATTATTCAATGTAGACATTTTAACAGCTTTGATGGCCTTTCTTAGTACCTCAGACTTCTGAAGGTGGCTAGTGGCACTAATTGAGCTTGGATCCTAATTCCCCGAGATTTAAAACAAATACCTAAAAATATGACAATAAAAAAATACACTCTGAAGATACTTAGAACTTAGTACACCAAAACAAATGTCATCCTTTATCTTGTGCAGAGGTCCCAACATAAATCAATCTCATGCTAAAATCTGAGGTGAAGTTGATATGGTAACATTAGATAGGAGATAGTGTATTGTGACTACTGTCCATATTATAACTAGGAAACAACAGCTCACACTGTTTAATTCTCTCCAGCTACAAAACAATATCCAAAGTATTTGTGTGTGGCAAAATTTTCAAATCCATCACTTATTTAGCTCAGCCTTTTTTGCCTGGCAGCCTTTGCATTATCCAAAAAGTGAGAATTTCAAATATTTGAGAGTTATACTATTTCCCCAGCCTGGCAATTACACTTTATGAGTTCTTAATGACCAACTAAATAGTTAATGCCATTCTAATGCAGCAAAAATGTAACAAAGAGTTTGCAAAATAATAAGTCACCACAAAGTAGAACAAAGGAACCAGAGAGTTTAAGGATGCTACCTTGAGTCTCCAATTGTGGTCATCCAAAAGACTACACAAAACTAAAAGCTGCTCCCAGTGATTGAAGTTAGAAAGGTTTCATGCTTCTGGGATAATTTTAATACCATAACGAATGTGACCTGGGAGATTTCTCCTAACCCTAAAGCAGATACATGCATATTACATTGCACACCTAATAACTGGAGGTGGGGGATGGCTACATTAAATTTTACCCAGTTGTTAAATGCCAAATATTAGAAATTAAACAAGCCCCTGGCTGGGGTTACTTGACCCCAGCGCTCTTTCCTGCCCAGAGCAGGGGGTCAGACTTGATGATCTAAAAGGTCCCTTCCGACCCTAGAAATCTATGAAATATTGTTAAGCTGGAAAGGAAATCCTATCTCAAAGCACAAAGGCTGTCACAAGGTGCTTGTAGACATGGCTGCAAAGGAAAGATCATATACAATAGATGGCAAACCCCAGAAAAATCTGAGTCAACCTGGAACACTCTTCTATAACTGGAGAACTAAAGGTCTCTACAGGTTTGTTTGAAAATCAGGAACTGAATCTATAGTCTTTCTAATCCATTTTTCTCTCTGCCTCTTTCTCCACCCAATGCTGTCCTCGCTGAGCTGTTATTTTTATCTTGTCTTTTTATTTTGTTTTAATACATGCCATCAAAAATTTCTGTGCTGGAAATATTACAGTTAATTCATGTGAATCTAAGTATTTATCACTTCTGGAACTTTTGTATTTGTTATACAGAAAGGAACCTAGAATTTATTTGATTTGCTATGAAAAAAAAGGAAAAAAAGATCAACAGTTTAAGAAAAGATACATATTCTGTGTATATTTTCCTTACTACTCAGAATATTCAAATAATCTTGGAACTGATGTAAAGTCTGTCAACAAAGTAAAAGTAAAATGTAACTAGGCTTAGGATGAGGACTATCACAAGCATCCTTCTTAATATTATATTATGCTCTATGCACAACAACTCTGCTTAGGTTTCTAATAGATTTACAGATTTTAAGGCCAGAAGGGACTATTGGAAAGTTTAGTGTGACTTCCAGTATAATCCAAATATACTCATTCTGCAAGGTCCCAGGACTAGGGACAGACATTCAAAAAGTCTAAGCCTAAATTGATTCAATCTTTTCAGGTTAGTCTAACCTGGCTAGGCTGAACTGGTTTGTAACCACGCAGACATCCCTCTGAACTGAAGAAATGCAGGCATGTTCCTGCAATGGCTCAGGCAAGAAGCCAGGTGACACTAGAGCAGACCTCCCTTCCTTTCGTTGCAGGGCACTAAGGTGCCTGCTCCTTTAAAAGCAGAAACTGACCAGAGAGAGGGCCCTAGCAGTCAGGCAGGAACCCCACTGGTGCAGGTTACTGTGGTAGCAGGCCTAAGGAGGGAATTAGCCTGCACCTGCAGCCAGTCAGATGACCAGAAGAGACAGGGCCCTGGGCACATATAGACCCCGCGGCTGGGATGAGGGAGGCAGTTCCCTGCCAGCAGCCAAAGGGGAAGGAGCCTCCAGGGAGGAATTGCCCACAGACACTGCAGCTGCCAGATATGCTGCACATAGGGCTAATGGGGCTCAAGGAGGTCACCAGATACTCTTGCATACAAGACACTTAGTGCCAGGGAAGAAGTTTGATTCTTTTAAAGGGACAGCGCACACCCTGAACGTTTTGTGTTATGTTATTATTATGTTATGTTATTAGTCATGGGGCTCATATTTTTGTTGCTGTTTTATAAGACCGGAGGACTGTTCCCAAAATACAAACTTGAGGGCAGCCTCCCTATTTATTATAGTTACAACAAGATATGGTAGGTGAGAAAGAGGGTGCCTGTTGGGCAGGATTGGCATGGTCAAGGAGCCCTAGGGGTATCACAACCATCCCTGGGGACTCCATCCCGTGACACCCTTCCACAGTGCTGAGCTGAGGGAAGGTGTGGCCAGGCCCAGGCAGCATGCTCTGGTTAGGGAGGAGCTCCCCCCACCCCTCACTGCTCCTCTGACCAGTGACAGAGCCAGCAGGGAGTTACACAGTGTGTATCAGCCCTTCAGCAGAACAAATGCCTTTCTCATTAGTTCAAGCTCTTCTTAAACAACTTTTTCCAAGGAAGGAACAGAGGGACAGTACTAGCTGACCTGTCAATTAGTTCCAAAAAGCCCTAAATAGACACTGTCCTGTCTGCCTTACTCAGACACCTCTCAGCATTAGCTAGCATCCCACGTGCTGGCTATGGTCCATGCTGTAGGAGAAAGGAAGGAGGGATCCCTGCTTGAGCAGCAAGTGGGGTGGGGGGGAGGGCTGGGGAAGCCAGGCAGATGGTGCTGTACCTGCAGTCTCTTCCAGAGCTCCAGCCAGGGAGCAGAGGAGTGGGGCCAGCTCTACTATGGAGCTGAGAGCCCCACCCAGGGCTGCAAAGCATCTGGGATGCTGTGGGGCTCCGGTTTAAGTTAAACCAGGAAGGGGTCGGGGACAGACATTGCATAAACCAGTTTGACACAAATCAGTTAAGTCTGATACTACATTCAACCAGATTTATCTCAAACCGGTTTCAGCCTTTTTCAAACTGGTTTATGTGTACTAAATGCCTGTTCTGTTACAGGTTTAAACCAGTTTCTGATCACTTAAACTAGTTTATGTGTAATGTCTGTCCCTAGCCCAGATGGCAGCCACAAGGTTTGAGTTCACCTTAGGGGTTTTACACAAATTGATTATATTGGCTCAAGCATCCGCCCAGAAACCTGGGAAAATCATTTGTGCCTGAGTGTTCCAATATGAAGAAACTTCCCCACTCTCAAGCAATATGAAACTATTACAGGATTTATTAAGGTTGGGGAAAAGGGAGATGGGAAGACAAACAGATTTAAGAACCCCTTAATAAACAGTAGCCTACCTTAACCTACTATTAACAGTTTAGCGCAGTCAATAGTTTCAGAGTCCTCACAGGGTGAACAATGTAGTCAGTAGAGCTAGTGTAGCTCTTAGCCCAAGGTTTCCCTTGCCTTGCTCCTGCTGGCAGGCACTGATCCCTACCACTGCTCACCACCCATGTTGCACCTCACTACTGCCAGGGTGTTGCCCCTCTTCTGATGGTGGACAGCCAAGCTCTCTTAGATTCAATCTCTGCTCTTTCAGGATTTGGCAGAAACAGGCTTTGACCTGCTAGTACCTTAGGGTGCCTATAGATGTGCTCTGGTGTATTTTAATTAGAACACTCTAGCATAGCCTCACCATCAAGTGTTTTAAGTCCTCCTTCTCCCCCCATGTTTTAAAATGGCCACAGAACACTTTAACCAAATGTCATTGAATAAGTTTTAGTTAAAGCACCCCCACAGCTATTTTGAAATGTGGGGGGGCTCACCACATTTCAACACCTATTACCACATGATGGTGAGCCATTTTAATTAGAGCAACTGTCTGGGAACCACTCTAAT
Source organism: Alligator sinensis (assembly GCF_000455745.1). Classification (NCBI taxonomy): domain Eukaryota; kingdom Metazoa; phylum Chordata; order Crocodylia; family Alligatoridae; genus Alligator; species Alligator sinensis. The sequence goes on from NW_005842227.1 coordinate 809,774, forward strand.
TAAAATGCTTCCCCCATCTCCCGAGCTACTACCTCTTTAGGACCAGGTGGTAATAGGCTTGGACTGAATCCAGTGAAGGGATTGGTTGGTGAGATGCAATACCATCCACCTGGGAGAGATCCAATCGGGAGCCTTTCCTACCTCATCTTGTGATTCCTGAGCTGGAGGTCCCTTCACCTTAGACTTCCACACAAGTCAAGATGAGCACCGACCTCTCAGCTACTTTTACTTGACCTTCTCCTAGAATAGCAGTTCCCTCATGAACTTTACAGTTTTAGAAGGCAAGGCCAGTGCTCAAAAACTTGACTTCCCTGGCCTTTTATATTCAAAATGTTAAAAGCAGTTAAAACTTGATGATCTAATAGGTCCCTTACGACCCCAACATCTATGAAACGATGTTATTACAGTTAAAATAAGCACAGAAGAGTTTTTCCTTCCTTTGCCCATACATACCAATGGAGGATATGCAGACAAGAGACACAGCTCCAGTATCCTAACCTTGTGTAACAATGGTGGAATGCAAATAAGCACCACAGAGAGGTTGTCACATTGGTACACTAGGAAGAGGGTCGTACAAGCCATCGTATTTCATCCTGAGTAAAGTATATATTCTACAAAGGAAGGTATCTATCTTGATTTAAAGACATTATAAGATAGAAAGTCCTCAATTTACCTTGGTAATTTAATCTCACGATTATTCAGCTTCACTGTTAAAAAAATCACCCCATTTCAAAATTGATTTTGCCTGGCTTTATGTTCCACCAATTGGTTCTCATTATGCTTTTCTTCATTGGATTAAGAAGCATTTTAATCAGTTTCTGTCTGTGCAGGTACTCATAGACCATAATCAAGTCACTCCCTGATATTTCTTTAGATAACTAAATACAATGAACTCCATAATCCTGTCACATTAAGGCATTTTTCCTAGCCCTTGAATAATTTTCCTGGTGTATTGCTAAACTCTCTCTAGATATGCAACATTCTTTAGCACTATTACGTCCAGTTACCACATTGTTTTCAGAGATAATGTTTTTGTCCAGTGCTGCATATCTCCTTAATGGTACACACTACTCCCATTTCTATGCAAGGATTGCCTTACTACTCCTTTCTACTATGGTATCATACTGTGAAATTCATGTTCAGTTGCTCTTCAGACTGAGCCTTCTTCAGTAGCAACCATGACCATGTGTAGACGAAATGGGAGGCATGTGTGCATGACACTTTAAAGTGGGTTAAGTGCTTTTGCACTGCTTTAATTGTGTTGGTATTTGCATGCGTCGGGAGCATATTGTGCAGTAATTCCAGCTGCTGTAGCAAATTCGGTGGCATAATATGCCTTAAATGACTTGGGGTGAAGCAAACTAAAACTCCAAGAAGGAGTTTTAATTTGCTGCCCTACAGCCATGAAGTGAAGCACCAGGCTCTGTGTAGTTCAGGGGTTCTGCAGGGAGCCCATGCAGGCAGCCTGGCAGCAGCCCAGGAAGGGAGGCTCTGCCCAAGAAAAAAAAAAAAAAAAGAGGCGAACCTGATCTTTTTCTTTTTTTTTCCCCCTGGAGCTTGCCTGCCTGCCTGAGCTATGTGGGGGCCTGGTGCTTCCCTCCACAGCTGCAGTGCCCCCCAGATTGCTCAAGCTGGGTGGGTGCCACCTGGGAGGGGGTGGGCCTGCTGCTTCCATGGAGGGACGCACCAGCCCCCTCTCCCCTGCAGCCCAGGGACCACTCCGGCTGCTGGCAGCTCACTCTCCCCTCCCTGCCAGAGAGGCAGGTAAGTGCATGGGTGTGTACACGACACAGAGGTTTACTTGGCCCTAAATTGAAACGTTGTTTTTAAAAACCTTTGGGCCCCTGTTCATCTACACATGCCCCATATTCCTATTTCCTAGCAATATGATCTTGCAGTTAGACTGGATTAAAATCAATGTTTATTTTAGTTGAGGTCCACCCAACTAAAGCCACACTGCATAACCATCATTTGGGGATGATTTTCCATTAGCAACTGTTTTTTGAAATTTTGCCTGCTAACAAGTTCTTAATTTATTGATTTAAATGGGGCTGGTCATGTGCTTGGAGTGAAGCATACATTTAAGTGCTTTGCTTGATTAGTAGCCATGATACCATCTGAGAGATCTCCTTTTATTATAAATCTGAAATGCAGAGCAGTTTGCAGCTTTACCTTGCTCCTGGGTGTCTATTCACTAAGAAAGTTGAACATGTACTGCCAAATATTTGCACTCACCTTGCTAAGAACCATATTAGTCTTTGAAGGAAAAAAAAACCCTTTGTTTTTTTAAAACCTATAAAACAACTATCTCATTTCCAGATTTCATGTGTGAGAGATATGACTTCTGTAGTGCAGATGACACTCCTACAAATATTTTATAAAGCTATATGTGCAGGTAAGCATTTTCTAATTGCCAAGGCTGACTTAACAAAGTGACATGGCACTAGCCTTTAGCATGTCTTATAAATATACCTTTCAATTTACAGTTTGTGAAATCTCCACTTGTTGTGAAGTTATTATACTTACCTTGATTGCTCTTGTTTGTTTGCCTGCCTCTGATATATGTGTACATGATATAATAACTTTGGAAAGTCAGTCCATTTCAAAGTCTCAGACCAACCTGGCCATAAACTTACTGACTGTAGAAAACATCAGAAAACTGGAAGGGGGAAGTAAGAGAGACATGGTGTTCCAACAGCTGTTTTCCATTGTCATCTATTTCACGTGCCTCTGCAATCATTTATAGATCAAACACTCATTAATGGCAGCTTTTAATGTGTCCCAGCATGACAATCATAGAACAGCAAAGCTGAAAGGAACTTCAGGAGATCATATCGAGTCCAAGCCCTACTTGACACAGGATCACCCCTACTTGAACCATTCCATACAAGTGCTTGTCTAACCTATTCCTAAAAATACACAATCAACCTTGTAGCACAACTAAAGGCATGATGCCCAGAAAACACCAAGCACACCTGCAGTAGGTTGCAACCTCAGGGCCTCGTCAACCAGACTTTTGCTCTCTAAGCATCTCTCAGAAGGCCTCAGTAATATACAGTCTTAAAATCTGCTAGCCTTTGCTCTCTGAGGCATTTCTCAGCATGTCCCAGAAATATACAATCTTTTAATCAAGAAAACCAAGTAAACAGAAAAAACCATATTGTCCTAGACACTAAAAGGGGTCTGCTGGGGCTTCAACCTTCCAACCACAGGCCTCCCTGCCTCATTGGGCATTTGTAGATGACACATGAAAGTGGGTTAAACGACCTTTTGCACTGCTTTAATGGTGTCACTGTTTGAACAAGTTCACAAATTAGGTGGCATATTGCATGTTAATTCTAGCTGCTGTAGCAAATTTGGCACTGTAATGCACCTTAAATGGCTTTGGGGAACAGCAAATGACTGGTGCTTTTGCTGTGCTTCCCCCCATGGCTGCGGTGCCCCCTGGGACTGCCTGAGCCGGGTGCCTGCAGGGGGATGCTGCCTGGGGAGCAGGCCACTGCTGCTGCAGAGGGAAGCACCAGCCCCCCCTTCACAGCTCAGGGACTGCTCGGTCTGCTGGCAGCTCACCCACCCTTCCCTGCCAGGAAGATGTCCAGGAAGTCCTCTGCTAGAGTCCTGGCCTCTGCTTGGTGAGCGTCAGGCAGGGGGAGCAGACCACCAGGAAGAGAATGGGGTCAGGCCTGAAGCGATGGGGGAGGGAACAGGGTCAGGCCTGAATTGGGGAGGACAGGGCTAGATGAGGGGAGTGGGGATGCAGAATTGGATGTTGGGGTCTGTCCCCACTACCCCCCTGGGTAGGGATAGGGGGGAGAGGCCCCAGGCCTGAAGTGGCAGGGGTGAGGGTGAGGGGAGCGAGCCTGACCCTGGGCCTCTGTCCCTGTCCCCGTCTCACCCCTCAGAGGCGGCAGAAAAAAAGTGGATGGGCCAGCACTGCTGGACCCCACAGCAGGTGGCGGCAATGGAGTGGACACAGTGTGGGGTGGGGCCAGCTCACTGCAGGCTATGAAAACAGAGTGGATGGAGAGAAGTGGGGGCAATACCAGCATCACTGGCCATGCCCCTCTGGCCCTTCAAGCAGCAGTGATGGAGCAGATGGGGGGGCAGGGCCAGCAGACAGAGGTGGGGGCGGCCCAGTCCCAAAGTGGTGTGGGGAGAAGAGGGGGAGCAGGCACAGCCCCAAAGGTGGGGGAGGTGGGGCCAGATCAGGCCTGTCCCCAGCCACCCACCCCCGGCCATCATTCTTGATGGGCAATTGACTAGTAATCATAATAATAACACTGGTGGGGGAAGAAGAGGGGAAGCTTGCATTATTAATATTATTATTATTATTATTAATAATCATGATAATATTATAAAAGCCTTAGTCTGTCTGTCCATAACACTTTATTCACACTCTGATTGGCTGTCTGAAACAACCAATCAGGATGCAATCATTCGGACAGGAGCTGGCAGCTCTGCCACCATGACTGTGGTGACGGAGTGGGGGAGTGAGGCCTCACCCCCTGCAGCCTGAGGTGACAGCGGTGATGGACAGGGGGGGGCGAGGCCCTGGCTCTGGCCTGAAGTGGTGAGGTGGGGGGCAGAGCGGTCCCAGCCCCAGCCCTGGCCTAGCTCAGTCCAAAGCAGTGGAGGGGAGGAAAGGGGAGGGAGGGGGGGACCAGCCCTGGCCCAAAGTGGCAGAGAGGAGGGGGGAAATGGCCCCAAGGGGCCAGCCTCAGCCCTGGGGGGACAGCGGGACTGGCCCAGCCTCTGGCTGGACCAAAGTGGTGCAGGGGAGAGGGGTGCAGACCCAGACCTTGCCCTGGCCCAAAGTGGCAAGTGAGAGCCAGGGAGTGGCCCCAGCCAGGGTTGGGGTTGGGAGTAGACTCAGGCCTCTGTCCCTGCCCATCATTCTTGATGGGCAATTTTCTAGTAATAATAATAATAATAAAAATACTGGTGGGAATTACGGTGGGGTACAGAATGAACAAGGACCTTAGGTTGATATGGGATAGTCATGGCTCCTGCTATGGGAGTGATGGGGAACTGTGGAAATGTAAAATCCTTACAATAGAAAGAAAGCATGCGTGCAGACTACCAGCAATGGAGAGATGAAAATAGGACCCTGTTATCTGAGAGAGTGAGAAGGAATACAGAACTCATGGTAGAAAAGGTGTAGAGGGCTACAAGGAATGTTGCCTAGGGATTACAGCCACTGTGGCTAACCACATAGATTTTGCACATGTTTTTTGATGTAAGAAGCTCAGTGAAGCTTCGGAGCATGCACTCAAATGGCAGAAAACTCTGAGCTTTCTAGTAGAAATTATTTAAGGATTTTCAAGTAGCAATTTTCAGAGGCTTGTATAACAGCCAATCTGGGAGGCAGCAGACAAAACTTCTCTGAAAACAGACTCAACACCCTGTCAAATTTCAAGTTCCTAACTAGACTGGATACTTTCAAATACATAATTTGAAATAGCTTAATATTGGCAAGAGAATCTATATTTCTTTAAACTCATCCAGAGGAATGGCTATTCATTTTTTATGCAATTAAAAAAAATCTTATCAAGATGAGATCAAAAAGGGAAAATTTTAGATCAAGTAGTTCAAGTTTCATAGTTGTAATCAATTCAAGTCAGAGGCTTTTAATGAAAATGTGGGGGGAGGGGGTTACCTCTTTTTAATTAAGTAGCAATTTATTTACGTTGTCTCATTTCAAGCTAAAAAACATTTTTTTACCATAAAACAAAATAAAACTAAAAAAGGGAAAATCCCAAACATTTCATTATTTTTTTCTTGAATTTGGAGCCATTTTCTATCATTTAAATTAAATACAAATAAAGGTCATTTCGTAGATTTTGTTGTATATATTCACATAGCCCTAATGCAAGGGCAGCTGACTGGAGGAAGAAGAGGTATTTAGATCAATAAAAATAAATTGACTTGATGTTTATGGATGAAAGAGTCTAGAGTGCAAAAGAACACAAGAGCACACAAGTAACGTAGCAGAAATGTCAAGCATGCAACTAGTTACAACTTTACATGATGCTGGAGAATTACAAAACCATCAAAAAGCCTCATATAAGCAATTTAAGGGCTTGATCCTGCCATCAGATGCATGAGTGAGCATCACTACATTTTTAAGATCAACTGTAACCCTGGAGCCTTAAAATATCACCTGTTATGCAGCAAATTTCCAACCTCCTTTCCCATTGCATAAAAAAATTCCCTGTTTGCAAGTAAGTTTGAAGTTTAAGATTTCAGTACCAGAGGGGCTAATTTACAACATAGCCATCAGTGGGTGCATCTACACAAGACGCTAAAAACACAGTAGACTAATTTTATTGTGCATTAGCACATCATGGCAAAAGCCATGTAATGCACAGTAAAATTAGTCTACTGCACATTACTGTCACATAAAAGACATACACACTGGTGCTACTGCTCAGCAACACCAATTACATACAGCCCATTAAGTTAGTAACTGTATTTACAGGTACTAAACTTAAACATGCCATAATAACCGCGCATCAATATACGTGTAGTTGTGCCCAGTATATACAAAGAATCTGAGGGTGAACTATGGGCTTGACATGTTTTAGATGATATTTTAACTCAGAAGAACAAAATGAATCATTAGAGGAAGAAGAGCTTGTACCTAAATCCTCACAAATTATGTTGAAGAAAGATAAAGGAAGTGGTATACACCAAAAATACCCTTTATGGGATTTTAGCTATTGATAACCAAGTGTTCAAAGAATGGAAGCCAAAAATTTCCAGAGATGGGTAAACTTCTTGGACTTCTACTTTTGTGAATTTTACATATTTTATAGGGGTTCAAATGAATTAAATATTCATAAGTCTCTTCCTTCTGTAACTGATTTGCAATACCAATCCCCCATCACAGTTAATTCAACTTTTTTTTTTCATGAATATAAAGGAAAACCGGGAAAATGTAATAGAAACAAGAAACAATCTATCCCAGCAAAGAGTTGGATTGGTGCAAATAAGCAGCAAATAGACAATAGATAAATATTACTCTTGTGTACAGTCTTCCTAAATAATTTTTTTGGTGTGTAGACAATTTTTTCTTGGAATAAATGCCTACAGTAATATTAGATTTTGGTTATACCAGAGTCTTGATACTTGAGATCAATGGCTGGTAAAAGTGTTTGCTCTTGGCTTTAATCTCTAATTGGAATAAATTCTTGAGGTGGTATTGTTCCCTGCAACAAGGCATTGACACTGGGCTCAAATTCCTTGAAGGTGGCATTGCCCTGCAAGCTGTCTGAATACCTCAGTTCCTGGAGTGATTTTTGTGTATAAATAAAGCAAATTATGCTTAGACTATTACTAGACCTTGTTACTGAGTTCTTACTTTTCCACAGGGTAGTCAACTTGCAAGGCACCAAACACGTCCCGTTATTGGAAAGTTCTCACAATGGGACACATGACAGGAAAAGAAGAATCAGATAGTTAGTCATGTTAGTCTGAAATCTGTCAAAGGCAGGGCAGATATATGCACCTTTATAGATTAGCTAAATAAGAAATACATATAGAGAGAGCACACACTTTTGGGAACCAAAGTTCACTTCATCAGATGCTGTGTCAGATGCCACAGCATCTGGTGAAGTGAACTTTGGTTCATGAAAACTTGAGATCTATATATATTTATTAGTTTGTCTATGAAGGTACATACCTACCTTGCCTTCAGGAAAAGAAGAAACGTTCTGTTATGTTGCATCCTCTCTATTCTTCCTCTTGTTTCATAACACTTCTTTGTTTCCTGTGTGCTTTTTTTTTTTTTTACCTGCCCCATCCTTTTTCTTCAGTCTTAACCAAGTAAATGCAAACTGAAGAACTTCAAGTGCAAGCTCAGTAGCACTTTTTCAAGACAGTATTTTAATAGGTTGAAAAGTAGGCAAAACTCAGGGAAAAAAATAACAGTTGGCAAAAGACTTTTCTCTGCACAACATTTTGGTTTCTTTATTTAAGGCTGAAATATCTTTTTGTTGGCTTCTTAATGCTCTACGCACTTTTCAGAAAGCGTTTTCATTTCTGCAAAAAATATCTACATCATTTTCCAACTTAGAAGGTTCGTGAATAGGTTCTGGAAGGTACAGCTTCAAGACTGAATGTCTTTGCTGGTAAAACTGTAGTTTTGTTATCTCTGATATTCTGTGGTTCTTTCAATGATCTGCACTAAGAAGGAGCTCTAGGGAACCATAAGAGCCCTATGTACATGAGATTTCTAACTGAGATGTACTGCTATTAGTGTTCAGTGTGTGGGAGGAGGAGATATTGTATACTGTGTATGCAATTAAAATGTAGAAGGATTTTCTGGCTTTCCTCTCTGAAGCTCATATTGATGTGTGTGTTTTCCCATATAACGTTCAATTGGAAAACAACCTGTTTTAGTTTTGTGAGCATAAGGAAGTCAGGGTGTCACTGTCTTTTCCTTTCACAAATGGGAAGGGTATTTTTAACCATCAGTACCTAATTAATATGATGCAAAGCTTCTTGCACAAAGGATCTTAAAAAAAAAATCATGCCAGTCAAAACACTAAGACCAACTCTGGATGCTTTTCGCTTGTTTTTTGTCTAGAGTATTCAGTTGATTTTTTTCCTCACAGTTTTGCTTCAGGAGTTCACTGTGTTTCTAAACAGCCATTGTAAAATGTGACGTGATACAATGCAGATGTACAGGTCCACATTTGCAGGCTACCCAGTCCATTTTTAAAGCTGTCTTGTTTGATATCACTTTCTCTTTCCAGCCTAACTTCTCACTGAGTGAATTGCAGACAGAGCATTTTTTCTACCAAAAACTTTTGTTTTTGTTTTTTTACAGACATGCTATTATATATCTACCATTATTCATATACAATTTAGAGTCACATAATGTCATCCATCTCCAGTGTTCGGTATAATCCTTATATTCACAAAGCACTGCTAAAATAGGACAACTAACCAATACTATATTTCTTATACAAACAACTGAAAAAATAAATTAGGAGAGTTATGGATCTGCACAAATTTCCCATACACTTTTGAAATGCAAAAGTAAAGCTTTTGCTAGATGTTCCCTAGAAATAGTAATATGTGGCTTGATTTATCATTTTCTTTATCTTTAATTAAGTCTATTTTTTTACTTTATATTATCTCTCCTTTTCTTAATATGCCCAAAGTTGGATTTTAAGTAATAAAATTAAAAGATTAATAATAATTCCTCCAATTACAGTATTTTGGGAAAGATTTGAAATGGTTTAGATCTAAATATACAAACAGGAGATTGGACTTTACATGGACTTTAATGATGGGATTAACATTGTTAGCAGTGTCATAAGAATATCACAGTAAATAATGTGGATGTTATTAGTTCAGTATATTGTAATTCAAAAGTGCTTTCCACAGAACTCATTTAAAGGAGTTGCTCATCAGTACCATGTTGCTACAGAACCTGAGGTATATAATTTGCCTGCCTTTAAAAAAATGCCCTTGTTCTTTTAGGTCAAGGAGGTATAATACCAATTAGAGCACAAACAGAAGGCAGCAAAGTCTATTAGATAATTGCATTTGGATTTTAAAAGTAAGAAAAGACAAATTATGTAAAAAAATCAGAAATAAACATAAATCTTCAGTAACAAAGAAAAGGTGCTGCATTTATTTTCAAGCTCTTTGTTCTCCTTTAACATTACGTACAAAGGCACACTAGACAATGTGTAGGTTTATTTAAATGGATGCAAAAAACTGAGAAAAGAAGCAAGATGTGGGAAGGACATTGCCTAATTTCACAGATAAGAGAGAAAGATGAGTCACTTATAGCCAAATGCTAAAAAGGCATATGCAGAGATACAGTAGCAGTACATAGTTCCTTGTATAGAGAGATCTCCATTAGGAAAATACTGTAGCTCTCAGTTTGAGCAATAACAATACAGGGACATGTGTACTGTTATTGCACGTGAAAAAACATGTGAAAGTGACATAGGTGGTCAATAGATGAGAGGGAAGTGTTATATGACTCTTACTAACAGGGCTGTCCCTAGCGTATGGTGAATCAGGGTGACTGCCCCAGGCCCTGTGCTTTGGGGGCCCCCGCAGAACCAGGCAGAGTGGCTGCGGCCGTTCCTGGTGCTAGCAGCTCTTCTCGGTGCCATGGAAGAAGTGTGGAGACTCCTCCCCGGGTGCAGGGGAGACCCCAGCCTGTGCCCTGTCTTCCGGGGGTGGGGGTGTTTCACAGGCCTTGCATTGTGTTAAGGGGGCCCTGCACAGGCTGATTTGCCCTGGGGTCCTGCAAACCCCTAGGGTCGGCCCTGCCTATTAAGCATACCACTTCTTTTAGGTTCCAGTGTCAATAGCAGTAACACCACTCCACATAATGCTGTTTTCCTTCTTCACTCAAAGGAACCAAAGTGCTTTCAGAGACCAACAATGGAAAATTTGCATAAAAAATATAGGAGAGTTAAAAATAATTCCTCTTACCTCTGAACCCTGGAGTCAAAAGATGTGTGACTGTGGGGAGAGGACTCTCGAGAAAAGAGAAGAGGAGGTATGTAAGAAAAGGGAACTCCAAATGTCCTCAGGTAGGTCAACCATTATTAGCTAGATTCTTCATTGGCACAGAGGTCTTCCTGTGTTAATCATCTCCAAGGATCTGGCCCTTGGACTTCAGTTGTTAGAAAGCTTATAAAAATTAAATGTTTAAAAGTATCCATTGATTGTCCTGTCACATTTGCTGCAAACTTTATGTGGGATAATTCTTAACTTCCAAATGATGAATGCAAAATATTTACAAAGGCAAACCCTGTGTTAGTGAAAGGTCATACTTTTAAACAACGTAAAAAATAGAAGATTCTCAGATTAAGTAACTCACTCATATACAGGCAGGACCCAATGTGCTGTCAGGTAAACTTTACTATAACACATTATGCATTGTGTTTATATTGTTATTATTATTTTGCTCAATATCTTCATTAATGATCTGAAAGATGGGGAGGATTGCAACCTCAGCAAGTTCGCAGATGACCATGCTAGGGCGTGTAGTAGATAAATTGGAGGGTAGGGCTAGGATTCAGAATGACCGAGACAAATTGGAAGACTGGTCCAAAAGTAATTCAACAAGGACAGATGCAAAGTCCTGTATTTAGCATTCAAGAATCCCACTCACTGCTACAGCCTGGGGACTGGCTGGCTAAGTAGCAGCTCTGCAGAAAAGGACCTGGGAGTTACAGTGGACAATAAGCTGGATATGATTCAGCAGTGTGCACTTGTTGCCAAGAAGGCTAACAGCATACTGGGCTGCATTAATAAGAGCATAGCCAGGAAATCAAGGGAAGTAATTATTCCATTCTATTCTTCACTGGTGAGGCCTTATCTGCAGTACTGTGTCTAGTTTTGGCCCTCCCACTATAGAAAGGTTGTGGACAAGTTGAAGACAGTCCAGCAGAGAGCAATGAGAATAGTTTTGGGGCTGCGGCATATGACTTCTGAGGAGAGGCTGAGGGAACTGGGCTCATTTAATCTGCAGAAGAGAAGACTGACGGGGGACTTGACAGCAACCTTTAACTACCTGATGGGTGGTTTCAAAGAGGATGTAGCTTGACAGTTCTTAATGGTGACAGATGACAGAACAAGGAGCAATGGTCTCAAATTGCAGCAAAGGAGATTTAGGTTGGATATTAGAAAAAAAAACTCTCACTAGGAGGGCGGTGAAACACTGGAACAAGTTACCTAGAGAGGTTGTGGAATCTCCATCCTTGAAGGTTTTTAAGGCCTGGCTTGACGAAGCCCAGGCTAGAATGATCTAGTCACAGATGATCCTGCTTTGAGCTAAAGGCTCCCTTCCAACCCTAATTTTCGGTGATTCTATGATTCTATATATAGAAAGAAACAAGCCAGGTACTATTTTTTTAACTGTCTACTATTATTAGCCTTGAGATTGCACCAGCCGAAGAGGTAATACTCTGATCTGTTTAGTATAGTGTTTTGAATCAGTTATTCTAGTAATGGTTCAAGAGTTTATGTATAAACTATCCATATTTCAATCTTTTTTCTTCCTTTCTTCTTTCAACAACTCTGAAGGTTAAAGTGTCTTGTCTACTTGACTCTTTCTTTGGCACTGATCAGACTTGTTATAAAAGAAGCGCTGCTTTTATCATCAACAGCATCCTTTATTTTATAGTACTGATAATGTTAGCAGCAATAACAGAAACAACCAAAAACATTTCCACCACGTCAGGCCCTCAGCATCCCAGTAATGGACTAGGAGTCCCACTATGAAAGGTTTTGCACAAGGCACAGAACAAAAAGACAGTCCTTGCCCTGCAGAGCTTGCAAGCATTGTAGAAAGCAATAGATGGATCTAGACTGACTAAAGAATACAGGAATATAATAGGGAAATATTGACTGTGGTCTCAGCACACCAGTGTTTAACTGTTGTCCAGAGATTCATTGGCATCACAGAAAAAGAAGATTCTGAGGAGGATTTTAAAGGATATTTCAAGATGTTTAAAGGAAGCTCCTCCTAAGACGGTGGGGTAAAATGGATAAAATACACAAAAATGCTAATCTAAAATAAAACAAATGCAAAATAGACTGTAGACTGATTGGGAAAGAGAGGTGACACCTTAGTAGATGAAAGGTATGATAGAGATGGACTTTAAAAGGCCTTGAAAATTAAGATTGTCACTTTATGTTTAATGCACTAGAAAAGAGAGTGTTGGTAGACAGCTGCAGAGACAGGAATGAAATGGTCAAAGTAGTGGGCTAGGGAAATGGGCTTTGCACCAGCAACTGGAATAGATATGAGATTAAGCATCTACTTACTTTGTTACACCAGATTCATTTTCTCCTGGGGATGCCTTGGAATTTGGAATGGAGATGATTACATCTCACAGGGGTTCCTCCTTATTAAACAATTTATAAACAAATAAAAGTCCTTTTGTCAGTTTGAGGAGAAAGCAATTACTGCTTTCCGGATGTAGGATTCTATTATATTACTGCCTCGTTTGTTAATGATTACCCTTTTTGGCACAAATGTTCAGATATTAGAACAACATTAGTTGCAACAATCCTGCATCCTCATGTATCTGTGATACAAAAAGATTCAACCAGGCTCCATGTCCAGTAGTAGATGAAGAGAATGCATTAGAGACATTTGGCTTGCAAAGATCTCCCTGGTCAGGTTAATTTTAGCATGGTATTCATTTTAGTTTTATCAGTGACTTTTGACTGAGCTGTTCATAAGAGACATTACTAGGAGTTGCCAAACCACAAATGTGCATATAAAGATAGGAAAGTCCTATTTTGTACCACAGTGCCTCCAACCCTTCATGTCCCAAGTGAATAGTGTACAGTGGGTGTATCTACATGAGATGTTTTACTGCGGAGTTCACCAGTTTGTTCTGCAGTGAAGCACCACCGTCTACACACGTGCCCGTATTAGGCCAGAGTAAACTAATTTACTCTGCCATAGGACAGAACTACCTGACACAAGTACTATCCTATAGTGAAGTTATTTACTCCACTGCAATGCATGTGTAGACGGTTGCCAGGGCTGGCTGGGGCATGAAGGTGCTACCGGGTGGGAGATGCCCGCTGGCTAGCCCTCCACTGTAGCACCCTCATGCCCAGCTAGCCCCTCTGTAGCATGTTGACCCAGGGGAGAGTAGCTCTAGGTTGGTAGGCTAACTCCCCAGGCCCCCTGCCAGCTGGGGCTGCACCAACCTGGCTCAATGTTCTGTGGTTTCAGGCACATGTGTAAATGCTGCTCCTGGAAGCAATAAATTCTGGCACAAACTGCACCAGAATTTATTGCGTCGCATTAATATCATATGTAGATGTACTCTGTGTGTAATACCTGTTAGAGCTGATGACTTGGTCTGGTAAATAGGTATACAGCTGCCCAAAAGTTTGGGAAGATGAGGATTTTACTTACTTGGGTCACTTGGATCCACCATAGCCTCAACTGTATATTTGCAAATAATGGGATGACCAGGCCACTGCTGGGTTCCGTGGAAGTGTATTGAAATGAGTTCTGTCTTATTTGTTCTACTTCAATTAAAATTGTTTCTCTTCTGAGGTAATTAGTTCCAACAAAACCATGAAGTCAACCTGACCTTTGCAAACCATATAATATCTCACTCTTCCTGTATATTGTATCTCTTCCGTCATCCTTTCTCTATCTTATATAGTAAGATCCTAAGGGCTGAGATTGTTTTGTATTCTGCATTTGAAATGTCTGGCACAATGAAGCCCCTAAGCATTACCTTAATAAAAAGCAACAATAAATGTCATAATGAGAAAATGATCCTTGGTGAAGAGAATTCCTTATTAGTGAGAATTCCTGCATGCAAAAATGAACTAAGAATATAACCTCTTTCTCTCATACCACAATATAAGGTTCACTTACAGCATAAACTTTCCTGAGAGAAAGAGAGAGGACAGTTGAAATAGCTGCATTTATTTTGTAAACCAACATCAAAAACTGGTCTTGTGGAAATATAGTCTTATAGGCAGGAAGAGAGAATGCACTAATGCAGGCCCTATTAAACTGAATTCAGATGGTCCTAATAATGTTTTCTCCACGATCCAGTTACTCTAGCAATGGCACATTAGGAATTCATAAGCAGAGAGCAATATAGAACAATAAAATACTATTTTATTTACCAATGACTTGATCTTGCTACCTTTGAAGCCAACAGGTATACATCCATTGAATTTATTGGAAGCAGGACTGGACTCTTAAGTTTCTCCAAACGGCTTTCTAACATGTTGAGAAATATAGACAAACTTTAACTTTTAAGTGTGATGTATATAGTTATCACTGAAAGGATTATACAAACAATTTGCAGTTCCTGTTCAAGTTTGTTTGATCTGAAATCAATCGTATGAAATATATCTAAGTTGAATTTGCAATACACCAACAGAGCCAAAAGCTAGAACATCTTAAAATTGATATTTTCTTCAGCTTTTGTGTGTACATTTTTTTCCCATTTTTCAAAATTATTTTACAGACTGCTTAAATTATGTTTAAATAGCCTTTATGCCGCAACACTGGAATCCAAATGATACATTTAGTTTTCTTTAATTTTATTTGTGACTATATCCTTAAGAATTCATCTAAAAATTGCTTTCATTTTGTACTGTCAGGGATTATCTCCTCCTCTGTGGGCACGTCTCCTCATGCATTAATGCACCATTGCTACTGTGCATCAAATTTAGTACCCCTAATATGAGATACTAACTAAATGCACAGTAACTGGCACAACTGCTCAGCATTACTTGCACATGGTCTTTTCTTGATGGTTAATACACAGTAGACTAATTTTATTGTGCATTAGCATGGCTCATGCAGTAGAATTAGTCTTGTGCGCATTAAGCATCTCATGTAGGCACACTCAGTTTGGATTATTTTAGGCATATTGAATTTAGCAAAATTCATGCAACTGTTCTCTACAGCCTAAAATGTGATATTGTTTGAAGCAAAGTGAGTTTGTATCAGCTGCAGGTAGAGAATGAAAACAGCTTTGTTCAAAATGTGTCTGTGAGCTTTCATATTCTTTCGGGGGGGGTAGGGGGTGGTGCGCAGTGACCCCCCGCAGACACTGCCAGCAGTGTCGGCAGTGTGAGGGGGTGGGGGGAGAGGGGATGGCAAGCAGTGAAAGCCACAGACACCACTGGCAGTGTCGGTGGTGGCCAGTCTCGGGGGGGGAACGTGCATCTGTGTGCACCCCCTATGTGTCTCCAATGGTACCAGTGCTGCAGGAGAAGCTCTTGGGGAAGATGTCACCACTTCTTTTGTACCAACATGCGTGTCACATGGCCAAAAAGCCACTATTTTTGGTGCCAAAAAACATGGGAACAGCAAACCTCTGGTTGCTCCTCCTGCACTATGTGTCACTAGTGCTTTTCTGCCCTCCCTGCTAACAGAGCTGGAGACACTGCAGAGAAGGTGATGGGTGTGGAATGAATGTGGGAGTGAAAAGAGTGGATGGTAGGGGAAGCAGTCCATTGGTCCATTCCGACACCCTCCTTCCCTTAGGTAAGCACTCCCTTGGTCCATTCCGACACCCTCCTTCCCTTAGGCAGCACCTGGGGCTCATGCCCTGCTTACACACCCATTGTTACATTACTGCTTAATGTGTAAAAAAGTAACTATCATCCTTGCATAAAATGCAATGTTTATTTTTCATCAGGGGTATGCTCTCCATGCTACTTTGTATAGAGAAATTTGCAATATACATATCTTAATTAATCTTGTTGTTTGCATATTTATTCATTGAAACCATTTCTCACAAGATTATTGACTGTAAAGCTTATGCATGGTTCAGTGTTGCATGTAATTTATATATACATATAAATATAGGCTGCACATACACACATTTTTATACACAAACATACATACAATCCTACCATGTACTAAAAAGGAGGGCAAGAGGGCAGGTGCCAGGCAGAGATTTACTCTTCTTAGAAGGTTACACTCCTTGTTGTTTTTCAATTAATCATTTGGATTCTAAATTACTCTCTTTAAAGCAAGCATAATAAATACTAAAGTGTAACCATGCACTGTAACTGGCAATTTATATAAAGTCAACTAGGAAACCAAGAAGTACATGTCTCTGTATACAAAGACATATGCATAAATATATACAGTGCTTTGACAAACTCAACTACAAGGTAACCCTTCTCAGTAGGCTGAGGGCACAGTGCAACATCCAAACACAGAGATGACTCTGGTGTATTATAAAGGAAACGTTGGGAGGGAGGGTTGTACCTTATTTTACCAGAGATTAAATAATGCACATAATGTCTCTGATGTATAGACATACTATAAACTGACAAAGCATTGAGTAAAACATAGTTATGATTAAGACAGAAATAACAAGAGCCTTTAACAGATTTTAGCTCTATATAAAGCTAAATCAGGCAGTTTTCTTTGGGATAAATTCTCATGAGAAAAAATGGGAGTTTTACCTGAGTGTAGTACTAAATGTAACCCATTGGGCGTGTCTACATGAGATGCATTAATGCGCATTAGCCTAATTTAATGCACACTAAAAATGATGAAATTAGGTGAAATCACACCTGCATTTGCAGGTATCAAATTTAGTCGTGATTCGTTAAAGCACATCAACGCGCATGTAGAAGTGACCCAGCACTAACTTTAGTGCCAGTCTGGCCAGGCACTAGGGGCACATGGCAGGGCTACAGGGACTTGGCACTAATGTTAGCGTTATGTGCACTAACTTTAGTGTCAAGTCCCTGCACAAATAGACACCTGCCAAAAATCGCTTAATGTGCATTAGATAATGCGCATTAAATTTAGTTGCGCTTAAATCCACATGTAGACACACTCGTTGACAATTAAACTAGTACTATGTTTTAATGCTGCTTTAATGGGGAATACTGCATAATAATGTTTATTGTCTGTAAACCTCTAGTGTATGATGCAGTCATAGTCTTAGGTTTGTCTAGCATTGGGTAAAGATGCATATGCAGAATTTAAGGCAGATACCTTTCTTCCACATGCCTCATTGTAGTTGCAAGGCTTAGCAACTCAACATGTCAAGGGAAGGACAGATGTTTTCAACACTACAGAAAGAAACCATGATGCTTCAGTACATGTTGGTAGAAATGGTTTCTTCCAGTGAACACTGGTGAATTAGGGACAGCCAATTGTTCAGAATTCCACAGTGATTAAGGTTCTAGAAATTTAGCAGTTTTCTAGATAACTTGTTTTAAAAGCCTATACATTTCATAGAGGACGATATCTCTTGCCATAGTTAAAAAAATTCTTATATGTATAGAGGGACAGTTTTCTTTTCAAGATTCTGTAAAATAGCTCTACCAATATTCTTGTTTTTATTTTAAAGTGTGTCTAACATGGTCAGAAGGTACATGATGTTTCTGAATGTGCACCATACATGGTGTATATATAGAGCCATAACTACTGAAAAGATAAAAAGTAGATGTTAAAACTAGAACACACATTTCCCTACTCCTGCAATCATGCTGAAGTTTAGGCAAAACCTTGTGGAAGCTAATGGTTTAGCTACTGCTCTTCATTTAGAGTAAATGTAAGAAATAATCAGGATCCAGAGAACTACAGTAACAGGGGCAATCAGTCACATAATAAGATTTTCACTGGAGCTGAACCCTGTTGTCCAAAGTGTTTCTCTAGAAACTGATATAGGAAACACAGGACTTGGGTACTGGTTGATGGAACTCTCTGTATGAGAGAAGACAAAGAGATGCAAAGAAAGCCCTACAGAAAGACTAAAGAAGTCCAAACAGAATCAGAAAATCTCTCGTGAGCCTAAGCCCCTTTGGAAACAGCTGTTTGGGTGAAGTGCTAGCTGAAAGAAGGGCACGGAATTGTGAACAAGGGCTTGTCTGTACCATGGTTTCAGGATGGCCCAGTTGACCAACTTTTGAGCATGCTGTAGCATCCCTGCCCACCTGCATGCTCCAAATATCCTGTGAAGCCCCCTACCCCCCAGGGTCATCAAATGGGCACACTGGGAACTCAAGTCTCAAAAAGCAGCTGTAGAGATGACCTTGAGCATACTTTCAGGTTTGAAATATATGTGTGGGTGTGAACAAGTAGGTCATGCTCAGGATGGCCTAGCTGTAACACAGGGTGCTTGCAGATGTATAAACCCCCCCCAAAACAAATGGTGTTTTACTTTAAACTTGGTACATTCCTGCACATGCCCAGCAGCGCATTACATCAGCTCAGCTCTGTAGTCTGTAAAAATCAGATGCTTTAGTGTGGCTTTTTTGGCGCATGTATCTAATAGCTGATTAAATCCGCTTTATTTAAAAGCACCAAAAAGCCCTACTGAAGTGCCTGATCTTTACAGATGCTGCAGAGCCAGGCTGAAATAACATGCTGCTTCTTTTCGTAAAGCATGGTTTTTGTTTTTTTTAATGTCTGCAGGCAGCCACACTGCTGCTGCCCTGGTGAAGACACACCAAAATAAATATTTTCTTTTATTATTATTTCTTCTATGTTCAGAGAAACAGGGCTTTATATGCTCGTTGATAAGGAATAGTAACTTTTGCCACTGAGTGCATCAAAAAATTCCTGACTCCATTATAAATTTCTCCTCTTCAACCAAAATGACCCCCAAGAACCTCAGGTCAGAAAAGTGTAACGTGATTAGACAACTGTGGCCTGGAAGAAGCTTATAGAAAGCCTTGAAGTTAACCATAAGTCTCATGCAGTGAACTGAATGAATACATTTGCTTATACCAGTCCTAAAACATCTTCTGTCCAGCTGTGTTCAAACTTAATTAAAAATCATATTATATTTTTACTTTTTGACTTACTAAAAATGTACCCGTCATGTGCTACCAATGCATGGACCAACTTAAAAAACAAGAACAAAAAGAACCAAAATGTCTTTATGAGGGCTTAATATTGGCAATTAACTGGGGAAATAGAATTACTCCCAATGTGTGAAGTTAACATGTGTTTGCAGAATCAGGTTGCAGGGTATTGTAAATAAATCTATTTAGCCAGAGGCATGACAACTAGGGTCTGCTCCCTGGGTAGCAGTGGTGGTGGGGTTGGCAACAGGAGCCTGAGTGGGACACCTGTGGTGGATGAGCCAGCAGCCATGGTGGCTGCCATTCTTGTGCCTCCTGTAAGTAGTCCCTTTGTTGCCTATCATTTGTTACACTACTTCAGGGGTGTCAAATTCATCTGGCCCCCTGGGCCAGATTACGGTTTCTGAGCCAGCCTGTTGGCTGGACCTGGATTGCTCTCCTAAGCAGCATCTGCAGCACCAAGTCCAGTCCGCGCACCATATGCAGCAGGCACCAGATACTGGGCTCGCTGTGCATGTGGTGTGTAAGGCTGGCACAGAGTGTGTGCTGCCTATGGCATGGGGGTTGATCTGAGAAGCCACATGCAGTACATGCCCTGCCATGTGCTGCGGGCAATGCATTCCACATGTAGGCTCTGTGGACCATGTGTCACAGTGAGCCCCAAAACCGGTTCATGCTTCATGAAGGCCTGGATTGGCCCCTTGTTCTGCATGCAGCACAAAGAGTGCTGCATGTAGTGCCATGCTGAACTGGTCCTGTATGCTGGCTATGGCACGGCCCAACTGGTCCTGTATGCTAGTTCCAGCATGGCCCAATTTGGACTGGCCCTGGAGCTAGTGCTTAGGGCTGGTCCAGTTGGGTGCCTCATGCAGTGCATACCCTCGGATTGGCTCCCTGTTCTGCATTTTGGGCATGTGGTGCTGGTCTATCCTGTGTACCATACGCAGCACACAGAGTGAGGGCCAGTTCATGGGGTCAGTCCAATGACCTGCAGACTAGATCATACAGCTCCATGGACCAGAGCTGGCCGGTGGGCCATGTGCTTGATACCTCTGCACTATGGTATGTAGCTCTGGGCAAAATTTAAAAAATAATTATATATACAGGTGGAAAGACTATATGACTATAACTGGATATAATCTACTGCATCACTGAAAATATTTAAATGAATGTATTCCTTATAAAAATATAGAAAAGATTACATTTTCCTTTTAGAGTTCTGTAAATAAAATTCAAACTACTCACACATTGCTCATGCTAAGCTATCAATTATTCCAATAAGTGGCACTCTCTCCACCTACAGAAACTCACAATTAAATCAGCTGTAATCTTTGGCATATATTATCGGTTTGCATATGATGAAGTATGCAGTTACACAGTACACTTAGACTATACTAAGGGCACTTAAAATACAAACATCCACACAGTAAAGCTTGTTAACTTGTGCGATGTTCACTTGACCTGTGAACATTTCAAAGTTAAGCCACTTCAGGTGAGGGTTAACTCAGAGTTGTGCTGTGTAGCTCATGCTACAGTAAATTCAGTCTGCTCCACGGAGATAAAACAAACTGTTTGTAGTCTTTCCAGGATGCACCACTCCCAGCCTCTCCAGCCATTTATTTAGTATGACTTAAGTATAACATGGAACTTCACCCTTAAAATCTTTCCTTAATATTTAGCAATAGTTAAATTACAGTTATAGTTACAATTAGAAAGTTCTTTAGATATAATAAAAGTAAAGCTTATTTTCCTACATGTTTTACAAAACTGCGGCCTAGAAATGAGTTACTACAAGTGAAAACAACTCTGGAGTATGATGCAATATGTTCCAAAATTTTTGCTCGGCTCAGCTTATTGTGGGTCAGAGATTCAAAGAGATGTTGTTCATAAGAAGGTTTCTTATTAAAATTTCATGATAGTTAAGACACCTAAAATAATGTCTTGGTCTTTGCTACTCATTTTTCATTTTCAGTCCCATGAGGAAACATGCTCTATAGGGTATCTATTTTATCTGCTCCCTCCTAAAACAAAAAGGTCTAATTCTATCATAAAAGCCAGGAACAAAAATACACCCAAAGCTATTATAAATAGAAAATCCTTGACATGGTACACCTTAGAAGTGCTTTAACTTTTTCTCTATATGTTTTTACCTGTCTTTTATATAACTACACAGAGCACACTAGGATACTACTTCAAAGTTCTGCCTACTTCCAAAAAATATTCTAGTTATCAGGCGAAATCTTCATCACTGGCAGGGTGTGTGGGATACAATTAATTACTAATGAATGTTCTAATTAAATCTAAATCTGTAAGCTCCACCTCATGCTTAAAGACTGAACCTCCTTTAATATCTATGTTTGATCCATGTGATCACCATTAATATCAATGGAAATGAAGGATTCTATGTAAATCTCAGTACAATAAGTGGGACCTGTCTCAGAACAGGAAATAGAAACATTCTCAAATATTTTACTAGGAAAAATGGCATTTTGAAGGAGAATGAACAAATAGCTATGTAATTAGATTTTATTCGTACAAAACAGCAGAGAAGTTTCTGAAAATGTAGCATATGATATAGCTGCGTGTTCAGCTGCCTTGTATAAAGCATTTTCATTTTAAAGTACATTTCATTTTAAAGTGCATAACATTTTTTTTGTAGAAATACTCCCCATAATTATAGCCATCTCCATCCTGCTCCAAAGCCAAGAATGTTTTAGTAAACAAGTTTGAGGCAATTATCTAAGAGCTGGATTATATTTAGACTACAGTTCAGTGTTCCTACTACAGGAAGAATAAAGGATTAGGATTTTGATGTATATTAGATTGGGTCAAAGCTGAGACACTCTTTTCTGAAGATTTCAATTACATATAAAGAGAGCTGGAACATAGATCTCATGACTATGGCTCTTGCCTAGACTCACAGCTGAGGGGCAATTATGAGTTCACTTTTCTTAATTCAAGATATGCCCATCAGAAAACCAATGCAGTTTGGAAATCCCAAAAATAACTCTCTTCCCACCTGACTGTATAAGGTGCAAATGGCTTTTACAGAACAATCTGCAAGTGCCACTTACGGCTAATCTACTTTGAGTAATATTTCTATTATTAGATTGGTGGAAAAAATTGAAAATAAGACAGAAAAGATTCAACTAACACTTTCAATGCTTGAAAATCCTTCTTGGACTTACATCATCTCCATCACACTTGAGATATGACTTACCCAGGACATTTTTCAGAGCAGCGGTGTGCTTGAAGGACTCTTCACTACTTCCTTTTGTTAAAAATCCACCACCAAATTACAGTGCAGGTGGTATCTCTAGGTACTATTCAAATCCCTCTCAGAGAAGACTTATTCCAGAGCTTTATAAAAAATTTTATATTAAGTGCATTTGTTTGTCCATGTACCAACTGTCAGAAACTTAAAATAAAGCCATGAGTAAAATAAGTAAGCCTACAAGGTCTTTACAACTACCCATCCACTTCTTTTCCAAATTATACCAAATCATTACTTCTGTAAGTGATTACCATGTAGCACCATGATACGAAATCAAGGTACTTACACTTTTCAGGGATAAAGTATATATCCAGTATCTTGAACAGAAAATAGTCTACCAAGTATTTTCCATCTCCTAGGTTAGGGTCTGAGAGAGCTTTATACAGGATTTTTCCCCCTGGTGCACAGTGAATATTATAAAGAAAGGAGAAAAACACATTTACATAGAAGGCAAATGATACAGCCAAATTCAATTCTGCTATAAGTATATTACTTCATTGACTTCAGTGGAATTCAAACAGGCCTTCATTTAGAACACAATTTTAATAGGCTTTCAATGTTATTCTTTAGCAGGATAACATCTGATTTTCCTGCTAAACTCCTTTTGCCTTATCAGTTGCCAAATTGTGCTCAAGGTCCCTGGCTGGACTATAGAGGCTACATAGCAGAACTCTTAAAAATGATGACAGAACAGGTTTCTATTGAAAAAATGCAGTTTCATCAAAATCAAAATCTGTGGCAGGATTTTTTTTTTATTTCAGTGGACACTTCCACAGAAAACATTTAAATCGTTTTGACTTACATAATATTAATGATATTATATCATATTGTATTTAATATTTTACATTTTAGTTGTGAATTTTAAATCTTTGGACAACAGCAAAGCACATATCCTAGATATAATGGGTGACATTCTGTCAGTAGGGAGAGAGGTATTAATGAAATGACCATGTATGAAATATATTGTAGAGCTCTGATCAGTGGAATAGGTGCAGGAAAGAGCTACTAAGATAACCAGGGGAATGGAAGCCTGGTTTTATGAAAGTACTGTTTTATTCAGTAAAGACTGAAAGAGGACCTAAAAGCTTTCATAAATACATTGGGAGGGAATAATCAGGTATGAGTAGGAAGAGTTGTTCAAGTTCTAAGGTAGGGTCAACATAAGGGTAAATGGGTATAAACTTACCATGAGTAGTGAGGTTCTGGGATAGTTTTCCATTGATTACTTTTTTTGCCCCCGATACTTCTAACTAGTTCTAAGATGGAGTTTGGCAAACTTATTAAAAGAATCATATGATGTATTTGCTTGCGATGGCAGAGGACTTCTTTGAATGATTTAGAAAGTACTTTTTCAGCTCTGCTATTTCATTATCAGTGTGAAACATTTAAAAGTTTCTAAAAAAAATTTCCCAGAATGTCTCTTCTGCAGGAAATTTTATCTTCATTACAGTTTGAAAAAGAAGAGAAATTTCCAAATGGCAGAATTTCCTGCAGAACAGAAACTCCATTTTAAGACCAGCTCTTTTGGAATCTCCAACAGAGCCTCTGTTTCTGTTTTAGTCATTTATTTTCATGAATACTAAGTTCACACATAGATTTCAAACTTTCTATATTCCAGCTGCACCAGAACAAGATGAAAATAGGAACAAGATTGAAAGAAACAAACATTAAGAACAGGTTGGCATAAAAATCTTGGCTGTATTTAACTTCAGCATTCCTGTGCGAAAGTGTCAATAAAGTTTGTGACAAGTCAAACAGCTAAATCTTAGCACCCATCGATTGGTTTGCCCAGAATGAGCACAGGCTGAGAGAGAATTTATATGTTCACATTAAACTACTTGTGTATATAGTCTCCAGAATGGAACTGCTTTAAAACATCATTCATCCCATCTTTGATTAATATCAATAATGCTATTTATATCAGCAAAGCACAATGCAAATATTATCTACTTAATGGCAACAACACGAGGCAGTACGTCAATTTTAGCTCTATTTCACATGTAAGAAAGTAAAATGTCTCTGCCACTCAAGTCAGAGGAGCTGGGGCCTCATTCACTTGAGAGTTGCTCAATGTCCCCCAGCCCAAACTCGACCATCTGTGTTAGCCAATGCCATCACCAGCAACCTTCTGAAAGTGGCAAAAGCCCCCCATAACAATAAGGATTTGAAGCAAAGAATATCTGAAGAATGGTGTTCAGAACCAAGATCCTCCACAAACATTTTCACCAACAGAACTCAACTCTGTGCTGTGCAAATTAAAATCTGGCACTGTAACTAGCTATGACAATGTGCATCCAGATTTTCTGAAACATCTCACTCCTCAAGCTCATAATTGGCTTCTACTCTTCTTCAAATGTATTATGCAAGAAGGATGAATTCCATCAGCATGCACTGAGCAAAAATCATTGGCCTACCCAAGCCTGGCAAAGACCCATAAGGCATATCCAGACAAGCCCGCACGTGCCTCTTGTCATGTTTCAAAGCAGTTGATGTGGCAACAGGCACGCTGGGAACGAAAAAATGTTCTCTGTACTGCATATTTGCAGCACGGGGTTAAAATTTGATACCTGGATATCCAGGTATCAAAAAATAACCCGCAGAAAAGAAGTGGGGCAGGGCATGGTCCAGGACCATGCCCTGAGACAACCGGAGGCTCAGGTTCTTCCAAACCGATGCTCTGGTAGCTGACTAGAGCATCTCTATGCCTGCCCTTTGCCCTGATGCTGCAGCACACTACCTGCCTATTCAGGGCAAGGAGTGATGCAAGCTGCAGCAACCTGGGCTCTGTTCCAGGTAAGTAGGGGGTGGGGAGCAGCTCGGGAAGGGTGGGTCCCCTGACTGCCTGCCCACCCTCCACAGGGCCCACATGCCTCCCTGCATGGCCCTAGCCCCCCCACATGGCCCACAGCTCACCAGCAGTAGCAGCAGGCATTGGGGCACTCAGGGCCCCCTGGCAGGGCCCCCTGTGCAGTTCAGGGCAGCACAGCTCAGCCCTGGCTGCCTGGCACCCAGTGCTGCCTGCACAACATCGCATGGGCCCGGTCTGGGTGGGTGGAGGGTTGTGCGCCTTTGGACAGCTAAGAGTTGCTCGGGCTGTCATGTGGGGTCCCGTACAGCTTGCAAGGACCACCTGTCATACCAGGCCAGGTCTTGCATGCACGGGTCCTGCATGCCACTAGGCTGGGCCACTTCCATGAATGCAGGACCTGGTCCAGTGTGACAGGCGGCCCCTACGAGAGGCACAGGGCCCCAGGTGACAGCCCAAGCAGCCCAGACCTGCCCAAAGGTGCCAGGCAGCCAGCGCCAAGCTGCGTGGCCCCATGCCTCATGTGGGGGCTGTACCGGGTGGCCCCAAGCACCCTGATGGCAGTTACCGCTGCGCCCAGCATGACATGTGGTCCCTGCAAGCTGGAATAGGCCCTAGTGCTGCCTGAAGCCACACAGCCCCTCACTGTGCAGCTCTGAACTGGGCTTGTCCTGCAATGAATGGCACAGGTGGTGCTAGCTCTAAGGCAATCAGGGCCATGCCACGTCACTGGGGGCTCTGGCTGCAGCAGGCCATAAGTGCCCCATGGCCGCTGCTGCTGTGGGGGCAAACTGTGGGCCCTGTGGGGGAGTTGAGGTCCTATGGGGTGGGTTGGGGCCCTGTGGGGGTGCATGCGGGCCATGCAGGGGGGGCATGTGCCTTGTGGGGAGGGCTGTAGGCCCTGCAAGGGAGGCAGTCCATGTACTGTGTGGGGGACTGCACACTGTGGGGGGGGGCAGGGGACCCACCCCTCTTGAGCAGCCCCCCCATGCTGTCTCCCCATAATCCACCAACAACCCCAACCTACCCCCACAAACCCCTCACCCACATACCCAGCCACAAACCCCAAAACCCCACACAAGCCCCATACCCCACAAAGCTCACCCCCATAAACCTTATACACACCCACAAACTCCCTCAACCTGCCCCCCTCCAAATTGCTTTACACTTGTAAATATATCAATAAAACATTGTCCAACTGATCTCTCTAGTGATGTTTCATTTTAATAGCAGGAGAATACTATTTTGGGTATTTTAATGAGATAATTTGGGTTCCTTATATGAGTATGTGTAATTCATAAACAGGGAACACCAGGATCTGTGCTGGTGAGACAAGTGGCAAGACCCGTGCAGAGGAGCCTGTCCAAGGCCGGCACTGGAGACCCAGCTGGAGAGCAGATGAGGTGGCTGAACTCTTCGCCATTTGGGGCCAAGAGGATACACTTTGACAGTTCAAAGAGGGCCACCACAAGGAGCACATCTTTTGGGCGATAGCTGCCCAGGTGGCAGAGTGGGGGCACCACATCTGGGTCTGGCAGGGGTGCAGTCATGGGGCTGCAGGTCCAAGGGGGCAGATGCTGTCTCAGGTGGCAGTAGGTCACAGCCAGGCAGCAGTTCCCACTGCCAGACTGCTGCAGTGGGGACAGGGTGCAGGGACCACTCCAGGTTAGGGCTGCTTCAGCTGTCCAGCTGGTACAAGGGGCAGTGATACCAACTGGCTGGGCCTCAGAAGCTCCTGAGGGCAGATAGCCCTGAGCTGCTTCCCAGGTCAAGTTTTTATATTGCTTGGGCCAGCACCTCTACTTCCCTGTGGCTGTAGATCCAGGAGGAGCTGGGTAGGGTTATTTTGCCCCAAGTGGCACCACTTTCCCCATACCAAAGTCCTTGTCTGGGCACGTGCACTGAGGCAAAATTCCCCTGCTCATATTTGTGCCACTCCTATTGAGCTGGTACAAGTGCATGTGCCTGCATGTGTGGAAGCACCCATAATCAGCAGTAAGTTACTGACCAATCTCCCTCCTGAATGTCTGCTACAAGACACTTGAGAGACTAGTTCTGCAGTGTATTTCTCCAATAATTGATTCTGCTTTAAGCCGAGACCAGGTAGGGTGCCACCATGGCCAGAGCACTTGGAGTCAGGGTCTAGCCGTAACCACCTTCACTGAAAGTGGCTTTCAGAAAAACCTGAAGACTGGTGTTATCATCCTTGATTTCACAGCAGCGTATGATACTGTCTGGCATACCAGTCTTCTGGAGAAAATGTCAGGAATTCTGTCACATTGGGCCACTCGTTTAGTCATACTATTACTATGCGGTCAACACTTTAGAATCCACCTGGCCAACCAAAGTAGCTCTTGGAGACATCAAACCAATGGCCTCCCTCAGGGGTCAGTACTGGTGCCTCTCCTTTTCAACCTGCCCATTAATGACCTGCCTGCAACTGGCTCACAAAAATTTTCTAATGCTGATGACAGTGCCTTTGTCACCCAAACTTGGGACTTTTCAAGTGTGGAATCCACACTTGATGAAGACTTGAGATTGATAACAGAGTGCTGCCTAAAGTGGCACCTCAAACCAAATATCTCAAAGACTGTCTCAAGTGTTTTTCATCTGCACAATGCCAGTGCAAATCATGAACTCACTATCACTTTAACCCATTAGCCTCTCAAATTCGAACTCACTTCTTTATCTTGGAGTCATCCTCAACCAGACTTCAATTTATAAATCACATGTCCAGAAAACTGCTTTAAAAATCAAAACAAGGAATAAACTACTTGCAAACTTGAAGGCTCCACTTGGGGTGCCAATACCTCCACACTACATTTATCTGCTCCTGCATGTTGTTATTCAGCTGAAGAATATTGTGTCCCTGTATGGCTTCATTCATCACACAGCAAACCTGTGGATGCCTGACTGCATTCTACAATGCATCTTGTGTAAGGCACATTGAGCCCCACTCTACCCCCATGGTTACCAGTCCTCAGTAACATTGCTCCCCCTCATCTCCACAGCACAAATGCTGAAATAAACTTACTAGCCAGACTCTGTGATAATCCTATGCTGCCAGTGTACTGGGACATAATCCATCCACCAATAGCTCAGGTCCCCTCAAGACGCCCAATATGGTACAGCCTTTCAAAATCCTTGGACTTTTCCTTCCTTACTTGATGGCATGAAGAATGATCAGCATAAGCACCAATCAATCACCACATCATCTATGACCCTACAGTTGGGCATAGATGTTTAACTGGCCATGCCATTATTGTGCACTTCTCAACTGTTTTCAAACTGGATAGGGTCATTGTGCCTCAAAAATATGCCAATGGGTCCTTTGCAATGACAACAAAAAGCTCTTGTGGACAAGTTCAAACCATGTGCCCCATTGTTGACTCATGTCCATTTACTATGCTACCTGGTGGCCTTCAAGCACTTCACACTGGTGATGATATCACCTTAAGATGGCTGAAGCAATATGCCGAAACTACATATGCTAAATTATTGGTCAGTTTAATCCTGGCTGATGGACGATAGGGTCAGAAATGATATGGTAATTGATTGGTGCTTGTGCTGACCATTCTTCATGCCATCAAGTAAGTAAGGAAAAGTCAGAGAGTTCTGAAATACTGCATTATTCTTTACCCCTTTACAAACTGTTGCACCTGGGCACTCCGGTACATAACCAAAACTCTAACACACCTTTTCCCCCCTTTTATTGGCACTTCTTATCAATGCACTCTCTTCCAGCCCTTGTTCAGTAAAAGCTGTCTTTCTAACAACCTGCTGTGTCCTCACTCCCTATTCAATAGCAGATCATCATCATCCCCCTGCCCCAGCCCCTGAGAACTCGGAAGTGTGGTTCCAAGTATGCTCTTCCCCCCAACAGAATCCCCAAAGCATGGATGCAAGGATACTCTCACCCACTGCAAGGCATGCTGGGCTGTATGCTCATTCCTGCCACCTGATGTCAGAGCCACCGCACTTCACACAATTATGAACCAGTTCGCAACCACTGACATCTAGGAATGGTTCAGTTGTGTGTCTCTGCAACCTGCCCCACAACAGTTGTGAACTGGTTCCCAATCAGTGACCTTTGAGAACAATTCAGTTGTTACATATGTCCACACCCTACAGTTCTGCACATCCAAATTGGACTCATTTCTAATTTACACTGCCATAAATGAGCTTATACATCAAAAGTTTTTGTTTCCTAAGCTCTGTTGTATATCACACCGTCTCTGTCAATTTTTTATCATCCCATCATACTTTAAAGAAAAAGGTTTTGGAGACTAAAATCTTTTCAAAAGAGCACTAAAAGTGATGCTTGTCTGTTTCTTTTTCCTCAGAATATCGTGAAATGTGCCATTCCTTTCATAAATAAATTATGAACTGCAACCTCTTCAAGATGTAAAAGATGTTTTGTGCTCACAATTTTTTTCCCAAAACATAAATGCTGATTCTAAGGGTAACACATACTACTTCTGAAAATCTAAATTGCTATGCTTTGTCAGGCATCTCAATAGTCTATTTGTATTGTCAAGCACATGTAATATACAATACCAATACCTGTAAAGAATGTAATTATTTATATATATATATTATTTATTCATTTGAAATAAAGTATATACACGCTTCAGAATACATTGATGCATCTTTTTCAATTAAATCTTTATGTTGGACTATTTTTTACCATTTTTCATCATTACATCATTACATATCTAACTTGTGTAACTGGAAAACGTCCCAATCCAGTAGCTGTGAATTTCAGAATTATAGGGCAAGAATCTGAATAGATATAAAGCAATGCATTTAATTTTAAATGGAGTAATACTTATTTGTAGCATCTAAGAAACTAGCCTTTACATTGTATTTATTCATATAAAACCAGCACTTTCATTGTTTGCATTTCTGCATGGTTTCACTACTTACAATTCAGACTGCTGGATACCTGTTCATTATTTGCTGATAATCTAATTGTAAAAGTATGAAAAATCAGACAGCAGCTAAAGTATGTACAAGTACACAATACAATCCTGGAAAAAAGTACTTCTATATATAAGTTTACCTCTAAGAAGGAGACAGTAGATCTATTCTCTCATCAGATAACAATCTTTTAATAATAGAGATGCCAACATGAGTGTGCAAAAGATGCAGAATGAAGCAGAATGAATAGATATCATTCAACTACACCAATAACTATCAAATGGAATGATTGCATCTGTATCAATCAAGAAGTGTCATAGAAATAAAATCACAGTGATGGACCATTATCATATGATCAATGCCACTTATTTTCAAATGTCTTCTTTTTCACCTGGTGGTCTCAGCATTTAAGCAGCAGCAAGAGACCATTATCTGTTCCATTCTAGTGACATTTACTCTCTTTCCCATCATCTATATAGATGCCCATTCTTTGATGGTTCTAGTATATTATTCTTTTCATACTCTGGCAGTTATGTACTGTCCTACTTTTAGCCATTTGGATACTTTTGATAAGAGTTTTTTCTTTTGCAAACCTTCACCACAGCTAAAACTTCTGTTGTTATTATCTGATTATATAATTTGAGGCTCACTGGGATTATATCTGAACAATGCTATCTTTAGATCAAGGCCTGTGATAATTCTCATAAAAAGACTACTGGAATTGAATTAATGCAGGCTTAGGATTTCGAGTGTCACATTTCATAAATGTTTATAGTACATGATAAATATTATTTATTCTAATTTATTTTCATTTTCTTCAAATAAAGTTCTCTAGGCACAATGCAGAAGTTAAAATACACAATGTCAATGGAAAATTACTATATAAAAAAGGGCTTCCTAACACTAATCAGCCTCCATGTGGCAAAAACACTGTAAAATCTAATGTAATCATGCATAGGAAAGCAAAAATGTAGGTTAGTTACAAGAACAGGTACAGGGAGGCCATAATCACACTAGGTTG
This sequence comes from Alligator sinensis, assembly GCF_000455745.1. Classification (NCBI taxonomy): domain Eukaryota; kingdom Metazoa; phylum Chordata; order Crocodylia; family Alligatoridae; genus Alligator; species Alligator sinensis. The sequence goes on from NW_005842227.1 coordinate 841,106, forward strand.
AGAGATATCACTGATTCACAGAATTCACTGCACATCTCTACTTTGGTCAATTCAGATTCTACTTATGTCATCGCAGGGTATTGTGAAGATTATTTTTTACAAAGTGCTTAGAGGTAATTAAATAACATTTGTCACTATACCATAATACAACAAAGAATTGTCTTCACTTAAAAGGAACACATTTCATTACACATTAAGGCAAATGTTTTTTCGTCTCCTGTTTTTACATATTATTTTTAGGTTGTTGTATCAGGAATGTAGTATAAGAGGTCCTTGGTCAACTCAGAAATAAAATAAAATATTTTGTACAGTGGTCAACATTAAAATATTAACATGTTAACAGTCAGCATCTGAGATTCTGCAGCCTATCTTTATATTTAGAATAGTAATTTGTATATACTCCCCTAGTTTACAGTACTAAAATATTCATTTTAATTTCAGAAATTAGAGGGGTTTTAGCAGATAAAACAACTTAGGTCCAGACCCTATTCTGCCTCTTAGGCATCTAAGCCTTCGTTGCTGTTAGCTCCAAGTTTCATCTCAAGACTGAAATACTGTTTCAAGGCACACAACTTTCCTGTTCTTGTAATGGACACTCTAGCGTGCCCTCCACAGCAGATCCTATTCTGCCCTGCATAGACATACCAGACTTTCAACTTTATGAGACGCCAGTTTCATCTGGAGAGACACATGGCTCTCCCATTTTCTCAGTTGCTCATCCCTATACACTCCTCTTATATTTGGATCTAGTTCAATCCAACTCCATTAGATGAGAGATATCTTATTGGGATCCAGCTCACTCAGAGTGAAGACATCCAGCTGAGCCAGTGTATCTAACTGATGGACAATACTGTTGACTTCAGTATAAAGCAAAGGGGACTTGTCCACCTTTCCCCCAGTAGTCTAATCATTATAGAACCAAAGCCATCACCTTTTGCCCATGGCAAAAAGTAGGATATCAGTGTCAAACAGTGGCTCAGTGCTGCATTGCTCCATATAAGAAATCTGGAACTCATGTGGAGCTAGCATGTTTTGCAGAAGAAACTGAAGCTTAGGTGAAGGTAGATTCATAGTTCATAGATTCATAGATTCATAGTTTCATAGTTGGTAGGGTCAGAAGGGATCTTGCAGATCTTCTAGTCCAATCCCCTGCCCTGGACAGCAGAGAAAACTGGGCTCAAATGACTCCAGCTAGGTAACTGTCAAGCCTTCTCTAAAAGACCCCCAAGGTAGGAGCCAGCACCACTTCCCTTGGAAGTTGGTTCCAGATCCTAGCCGCCCTGACTGTTAAGTAGTGCCTTCCAATGTCTAGTATGAACCTACTCTCTAACAATTTATGGCCGTTATTCCTTGTTACTCTGGGAGGCGCTCAGGGGAACAAGGACTCTCCCATTCCCGGCTGGCCCCCCCTAGAAAGTTTATAGATGGCTACCAGATCCCCTCTCAGCCTTCTGTTGTGAAGGCTGAACAGGTTAAGGTCCTGTAGCCTCTCCTCATAGGGTCTGCCCTGCTGTCCCTGGATCATGAAAGTGGCCCTCCTCTGGACCCTCTCAATGATGTCCACATCCCTCCTGAAGTGCAGCGCCCCAAACTGGACACAGTACTCCAACTGCAGCCTGACCAGTGCCACATAGAGGGGGAGGATCACCTCCTTGGCCCTGCTTGAGATGCATCTGTGGATGTACGACAAGGTACGGTTAGCCCTACTGACTGTGTCCTCGCATTGGCGGCCCATGTTCATCTTGGAATCGATAATGACTCCAAGATCTCTTTCTGCTCCTGTGCTTTCAAGAAGAGAGTTCCCCAGCCTATAGGTATGCTGCTGGTTCTTACTGCCCAAGTGCAGCACCCTGCAGTTAAGAAACAGTTAAGGAATTGTTCTGGAGTGGAAGGTAGGTTGCTTAACTTGTGGATGCAATAGGATCACATGTAGTGGCAGGACACCTAAATCTGCATATGTGCCATTTTGATGACTTAGAGGCAGAACAAGATATGGGTCTTACCCTCTACAAATTTTCCCTAATACTGTTAAGTTGGTTCCAGTTTGCTTATTTTACACTGAATGGCTAACCCTTGCTTAAAAGTAGAGGAAACACTGCAGGGGATAAAAATCAGTTTACAATTTACTCAGTGGAAATCTAAAACACCAGGTGCATGAAGCAGACAGTTTTTTAGTGCATTCCCTTGCTAAACAGGCATCAATCAGCACAGAAAACTTCCACTTCAAATAAGCTGACAGAATCAGCATAGCTCCTGTTCTGAGGACGGAATCAAGCAAGGCAGGCTGTCAGTGACTGTTGTAACAGTTCCAAACGCAGAGAACAACCCTCTTCCCACCCAAGATAATCCTATTTTTACAGTGTGAAAATGTACTTAATTTCTACAGCACTTTTTAATATAATTTTGAATTCCTTTTACAAACTACAAACAGACAACTGCCAGGCAGATGAATATGAGACAGATTAAGATGCACATATCCATGCCAAACTGTCATACCCCCAAAAAACACATTTAAGACACCAATGGTTGCATGTACACTGTTATTATAGGCAGAGCTGGTAGCACCACCTACAGTAAAGGGTCTGCAGTACTTCCTATTATGAAACCTTGTTTTGTTTAGGTTGCTTATAATATGGTCAAAACTTTAGTTAGGGATGTAGGGAGACAACTGCGTGGCACCCAGGACAGTACCAATTCCTGCTATGCTGATTGCAGTGGCATGATTAGCTACTGCTACAGCAATACTGGGAGATCCTGGTGTCAAAAAAACCCATGCCAGAAAAAAGCGGGGCAGTGCATGTGGCAGCAACCTGCACCACCTGAAACCAGAGCCTCACAGGCCAGAGCCACATTCCAGCTGCTGGACAGGCTCCGCATGCCTGGGTCGTCACTGCTGGAGCCCTGCAAGGCCCCAGGACCCCAGGTACGGCTGCTGGGGCCAGTCCAGATGCTGGCCCCAGCCTCCCCTACTCCACCTGGAGCAACTTGTCATGCACCAGAGCATGCATACAGGGGTGTTCCTTGGGGACAATTAGTCACAGCACAAATATGCACCACTACTATTTGTCCCCAGGGAATGCACATTCCCACCCATGTGCCCTGGGTGTTTTTCCCTGATTGATTTTGTGGCAGGGGGAGGAGTCAAAATTGAAGGGTCACCTGAGCTGAATTATCTCAGAGACTTGAAATATCATTGAAGTTTATTCTGGTGTAAAGGGTGCATATTTTGTCATCCCTATGAGAAACTGCAAACAAACATTAGGGTAAATTATAAGGCTCTATAAAATCTTAGGACACATGTGGTCAGCTGGCCTTTAGTATATTCTTTTATTGTCATCAAATAGTTAAGAAACTTACTGGCAAAGAGTGTGTCACACAATAGTACCCAGCTCAAACAGGATAACAGCCTGTTATTATTACTGCCCATTATTCCTTAGTCCAAGTCTGTACAGGGATCTAAAGACCTGAACCCTATGGAAGACCTAAGTTGCAGTGTCAATATTTTTCCATCTTATGGGTTTTTGTTCAATTTCATGCTTGTAAACGTAGGTTAAGTACAAGACCATAAGAGTTAAATATTGAGAACTCACATTAGGGAATGCCAGAGTTAAAGTTGCTTGCACAATTTTAATTTGGCTTCTATGTGAGTGTGCATCCTGATGAGATCCCTAATTACATGCTCATGTTGTATATTTGCCAAAACTTGAAAGGTTGCTGAATCCCACAGTAGAAAGATGAAAGGTAATCTGACCCCTCCATCCCCATTTAGGTTCATTTCAGTCTCTAGTTGGTAGAAATTATCTGAAGTCTTGAAGCATTAGATATAATAGCCTTTTCAAAATTACAATAATAATAATGGTGTTATTATTATAACTTGATATTCTCAATAGACTAATAAACATCATGATATATTAAAAAGCATAGTTAATATTTTAAAGCTATGATTTAATAAATAATACTGTGCATGTTTCTTTTGCTTTTAAAACACAGGTTCCAAAGAACTTAAAAAAAAGTAGGTAAGTAGTTCTGCAGATGGAAAACTAAAATAAGAACTCAGATGATTTACGGTCCTTCAGTAATCTACTGGCATGGTAGAAAATTAAACAGATTATTGCCTGGCTCCATAAACTGAGTACTAACTGAGACAGTATTGACTCCAGGGAATTATAGGAGATATGACTGAAGACAATATCCTCACCTCAAAGAGTGAAGCAAGGTCATTGTAATACCATAAAACCAAAATATCCCTTCAGCAAACATCCTCAGGCCAGAAAGTAAATGAGGGTAACATCAGAAACAGGAGACACTATTGTTAGCATAAAACATTCTCCTAAATATGCATGTTTGGATACCTGGGCTGGTGGGGGAGGGGGAGAACAGGCAGCTCAGTAGGCCTGGTCCAGGTCAGTGTGGGGAAGGGGTTGGCAGTGTGCTGCAGTACAGCAGGTTTGATTTGGGATGCAGAGTGGAAGCAGGCAGTGAGGCGGGCCCAACTAGGGAGGGAGGGAGGTGTGAACAGTATGGCAAGCCTGATCCAGATGGAAGGTCGCTGCTAGTCCCCCACCAGCCTGAATCAGACCAGTCCATGGAGCAGGCTCTGCCCATCCTTCCCTGCTGGATCGGGACCACTGCACTGCCCTACCTTTGCCCACCAGCCCAGATGGGCTCAGTTGCCCCTGGATTGGATCTGCCCCACAATACACTCCAGATCCCTGCTCATTGCTCCCCAGCAGCTCCCAGCTTGTCTGCAGCTTGCTTCACTGTCCCAGTGGAGACAATAGGCTGGGCTGGGCTGGGCTCAGCCTAGAGAGCAATAGCAGCTTGGTGGCAGCAGTGGCAGTGGTGGTGGCCTGGTAGACAGGTTCCCCTTCCCTTCCTGCTCTTCTGGGACAGCGCTGGCAGTGCAATTAAGCTGCAGGACATGGGGGCAAGGGTGAGCCCCAATGGCTGGGGAGCAGAGGCGGAGCCCTGAGGGTCATGGAGGAAGCCCGAGGGTGGGTTGGATGGGGAACAGCAGTTGGCTTGATCTAGGCTGGCAAGGCAGGTGCAGGGACTAGATCTAGAGATGTGGGTAGCAACAGGGATCAATTCAGGGGAGGCAGGGGTTGGTAGGCCCAATGGGACTCTGCCAGCCCCAGCGCCTGCAATCTGGGCAACCTATGCTGCCCTTGAGAGCAAGCAAGCTGGGCAGAGTCAACTTGGTTCCTGGCAATGCTACTGCTCACCAGCACCTGTAGGAGTAGGTTAGAGCAATGCTTGTTACAGGGAGTATTAACCCTTAACATGTGACTGTTCAAAACACACACTAATTTTAATACCAATTAAAATTAGTATGGGCTAAGTGTAATGTGTAACGAGTCCCTATGCTACTTGCCTACTGAGAGATTTTTTTAAAAATTTTAAATACAGGCCAAAGATCATGAGAAAGCACTGAATTCAAATGTCATTGATAGATTATACATTCTAATTCAATAGCACAGTGATGAGGGACAATCAAAGCATGTGGTTAAAGCCATAAAGCAGACACAAAATGAGTTAATGTAAAATGGGCAACCAGCCTGCCCTCCCCCTTATGCTAATTAAGACTATTAACATGGAACAAGATACCATCAAGGGCTAGCTTATCAATTTAAGATTTTATTAGTTGCCTTCCTAATTGTTTTTATAGTTGTTGTTTTAATCAAATAAAAAGAGATGGGTGGAGTCTCCTAGCTATTTATAACTTTTTGTATTCTGATTTGCCCAATTAAGTGATGACAATAGCTCATGCAAATTTGCAGAAGAACAAAATTACCAAAGAATACTATGTCAAATCTTCACAATCTAATATGAAGATTACTATGTGACATTAAAGACAATGGGAGTGCTGCAGGACTAATATATCACCTTCATTTCCTGCTGTCAAACAGATTAACAAGTAGACAGAGTAATTCATGCATACACAGTTATTTATTTCATTAGATAAATGCTTCCTTTGTTTCAGGGTTTTATATTCTGGTTTTCTGCACCATGCCTTCCTGACTCTTTAGAAATGATCTTTCCAGGTTCATAAACTATCCCATGAAAGCAATCATATAAAGGAACATCAGAGATTTGAGAAACACTCAGGCATACAGAGAGAGAGAGAGAGAGAGAGAGGAACATAAAAATCCTGGTCATACCCAGTTCACTCTCCTTTTCAGCATCCACTTTCTGCCACTTTGTGACACAGGATACTGGGCAGGATGGACCTGTAGACTGATGCAATAAATGGCAGTTCTGATGTTCTTATGTTCACATCTACACATGCACACATCATTACATAGACATTGCAATTTCAGCAACCGATTTTTCAAATATTAGAGCAGCCATTATAGCACCCAGGGGAACTACTGAACTTGATGTTTAATACAAAACAGGTTGTTGAAAAATATGATCACTTCCTATTATTTTCCAAAGGAAGAAAATAAAAACAGAGTCCTTAGAGAGCTGTTTACTGTATATTGATAAACTCTTTCAAACAATGTGCTTACTAAGGGATTTAGTATGCTGGAAAAAATATCCTGAATAATCTACATATATTATATGTATAATTTATAGTTCTCTATAATCTCTCTCCATATAGTCGCACACAATTATATAGGCATTCTGATATACCCTCAATGTAGAGATGATATCCAAATGCTAAATTTGGTTGAGACATATGAAAAATAAATTAACCCTGTTCAGTTTATCCCATACCTCCGACCAAAGCACATGCACACTCATCATCTCTAGATTTATTTTAACATTCCAAATTACTCAAGGGCTTCACAAGCTCCATTTCATTAACCCAAATGCCACAAAAATTCCTTCTCTTTGTTCCTCAAACATTGAATATTTTTTTACTCTAAAGACTACTGGTTCAAGATTCAGAATGCAAAAGATGCAGCCTTGGAACAGCATAAGCTTTTCATATCTTTATGTGCCAATGGTTGATAGGATATTATTTTGTGAGGATATTATCTTGTGAACAAGAATTTTGTAATGTATACAATATGACACATAGCTCCGATAGAAAGGATTTTCTTTTTTTTTTTAAACCCAAATCAAGATAATGAGATTACACATAAACAGGGCCTAATTTAAATTGTGGGCCAAGCTTGCGGCATAGTGGCTCTTTTAAGCCCCCTCCACACCCTGCCACCTCTTATTGGCAGGGGGGTCCCATTGGCCCCGCCACTTAATGCTTGCTTCTGATGGCTGGGAGGTGAAAACTGTGGTTTTAAATATGCTATCGTTTTTGCCTCTCATCCAGTCAGCAGCAAGGGGTGGGAGGCCAAAAATACAGCATATTTAAAACTGCAGTTTTTACCTCCTGGCCACCAGGAACAAGTGGTGGGGCTGATGGGGTGAACTCCAAGATCAAAGGAGCTGTCATGCTGTGACCTGGGCCAGCAATTTAAACCAGCCTCTACACATATGGTTAGAGAGAGACATGTGAAGTAGTGTCTGTTCAATCCTTTTATGCCTGACGGAGAAAGAGGTGTGATGATGAGATTGGTTATGGCTTCCAGTGTGACCTCACTTAGGCTTGTTAACTCATGTCACATACCTCATGGTTATACAAAGACTTGTTTGTTACAGCAGCATTCCAATATACTTATAATAAAAAGCCTATAGTTCCAATGTTACACACTCAGGCCAAAGACAGCTTTAAAACAGGAGTATTAGTCAATTTAATGACCAATCCCTACTGAAGTTTAGCCTAAGTATTCTACTCCAGACTCTTCGGGGACCTATATCCAGGCTGTCATATCTTTTTTCCTTTGGTAACTTCAAGAGAGTTCAAAATCCTTTAAAATAGGATAGATAAACCTACCATATTTTTTTTCCTGAAGGTTACACTCCTCCTCTACTGATAAAAGAAATGCTTCTACACTAACAGGTGGATTCCTTAGTCATATTCCATTAATTCCTCCAGCTCTTGAGTGCATTCCACATTAAGCATGAGATCTCTGGCAATTACAGATCCTCTACCAAACAGCACAGTGAGTTCAGAAGAGTTTAAATGTCCAAAGATATCTTGATTGATATGGATTTTTTATTTATTTATACTATACTATTTACTTACACTACACAGCATAATTTTTTTTTAAAAAATCACTAGGTATAAAGTAGTCTGATGCCTGATGTGCCTTTTCATCTGTGCCTCAAGAAAAACAGAATTTGGTGAAATTAACTATTGTTCTTCCCCCAAATATCTATTCATATAGTTCTTCAAACAGCTTGCCTTTTACATTTTTAAGGTAGCACTATTAAATTTTATAACTTTGTTTGTTAATGAAGTAAAGTATTCCATCTTTCTCCAAATGCAGCTGATTCCACTCATGTATCATGGAAGAGAGCCTACCACTTCCTCCCTGAATTCTCCTGGTTTTTAGGATTGTGCCCCAATTTCTTATAGTAAAGATGTTAACCTTTAATGGGTCTTTCTTCTGGGTTATTAAAAATGAAACTTTGGTTTTAATTTAAGGGTATATGGTGTATTTAACAGCCATAGAGGAATCTTTCATTGTAAAAGAGTTCATAGCAATGGCTTACCATCTCTTTGCATATTCAAGGACCATCAGAGAACAATTTGGCTCATAATGTTTATGCATTATTTTTCCATGACAAAGAGAAGCTTAAAGAAAGCATCTATCTCCACATTACACTTCCTCTTGGTAGCTTAACCTTGATGTTAAATTCTACAAGCCACAACATGCTGCCTTGCAGAGGCTAACACTTAGGTTAACAGGTTGTTATTGCTGTACAGTGTCAAGGACTGTGGATAATAGAATAGAGACAGGTATGAAATCTGTCATTTACAGCCCATTTCAAACCTAGAAACTTGATCTTTTCTGAATGAAGGCAATAATTCTTCTCAGCTGCAGTTATTGCCCATAATTAATGACTCTTCCTTTACTTTCTGATGTTGTTAGAGACAATACCTTGTCCCTTATGCCAAAACCCTTATGCCAAAACTTCTACAAACAGAATAAAGCTGGATTACTGAGACAGGCTATTGCCAGTGAGCTGATCAGCTGATTAAAAAAAAAAGATGTTGGTGTATCTCACATCAGGTAATTGGCTCTTTTAAGGGGACCTGTCCAGACCTCTTTATTTTGTTTCTTTTTCCAAGTCTCCTTTTCACCATGCTGTTTGTCTGATTCCAATGAAAAAAAAAAAAGTCAACAAGCTATACAACAGCTTCCTACTAGAGAAAAATCTTGAAAGTACCTCCAAGGGTAGTAGACGAACATTGGCAGCTTGCTAAGATTCTCTCTGGTGTCTGATGGTTTTCTCTGTAAGAGTAGAGACAGCCAAAGTGTCAGGTAGAACTATCTTGCAACATTCAGCAGACAGTGCCATTCCCAGGTAACATATTTCTCTGTTAAACAGCTCTCATTTGAAGCTTTCAGCTTAATTCTGTAGTAACTGTTGCAATTTTCTCATTAAACTCCCCAAATTGCCTTCAGTACAACTTGTAAACAAGAACATCATCCAAGTCTGGAATACTTACATTATTTCAGAGTTCTGAAAGGTATTTCTCCATCAGTAAACTGCTAGAAGGCACCAAACAGATTGTATGGACTACTGAAGGCTATGAGGTGATAGTTTTGTTCAGTTCGGCAACCTGGATGATAGATTGCCTTTTCTTTATTTGAGAAGGAAAACCAAGATTTACCTTCATTCACAACATGTTAGATTCAAGGGATGGGCTATCGGATATATTTTGCCTACTAAATTCCCAGTAGTCTAAGGAGAAGCTTAGATTATCATCCCTGTTCTGAACACTGTTTGATAAATAGGGTAACTTTGATCCAAGTCCTACCTAGTTCTTGCAGATTTTTTTTACCTTTTTATAGTAGATGAGATGCTGAAATGTATAGGGGGATAGTCATGTAGCTTGCATCTAAGCACTGGGGATCTAGCCCATGTCTGCATCATTTCAGGAGAAAAAAATGGACTTTCAGCATTTTCTGAGTCCCCTTACAATTCCAGTGGGCATGTCTACACATTTATTAATGTGCTATAGTTACTGTGCATTAAGTTTACTATTTGGTTAACCAAATAGTAAATCTATGCAGTTACTCTTGCTACTGCACAATAGCACCAGTACACAGGCTTTTAGTGACATATTGCACAGTAGCCTAATGCTACTGTGCATAAGCATATTAGCACGGTTTTTGCCCGGCATGCTACTGCTTTGTGTTATCAGGCTACTGTGCAGTTAGTGTCTTGTTTAGATGCACCCAGTACATAGCTCAGATTTACTGCTGGTTCACATAGATCTTGATCACCCTTCTTCTCAGATCCTATTCTTACTTTTGGCTTAGACTTCTATCCTTGATACAGTCATCTTTGTCTCTATACACTGGTTTAAACTGCAACAGGTACATCTGTTGAATATCCACTGGAATTTTAGATTTATTTTACCGTAAAGTTCCCATCACAGAACTATGGGGATATCTATCCTGCAAAATAATCCATCACAGCATGGGCCAACAACCTATAAACCATGGACCAGATCCAGCTGACAAAAAAGTCTGTGAAGAAATGGACACTTCTGGCCCTTAGCCACAGTTGGGGTTACAACTTCTGGCAGGTGCCAGCAAAACACTGCCAATCCTTCATTAAGGTATTTGACTAGCATCTTGGGCATTTTAATATGTGCGCTGGGACATGGCACCAGGTAATTAGCGAGCTGCACTAATTAGAAGTGCCTGTGTGTCATGTGTATCAGCGTCCCCGTGCTGAAAAAATGGCAGCAGGGCACTTTGAACTAAAGCTCATTGAACGTGTACTATTTCAAAGTGCCCCGCCACCATTTTTTCAGGGAAGGGATTCACAGGGATTCTGATACACATGATGTGGAAGGCTGCTGGAGCAGATCAATTTGCATGCTCCAGCACACTCGATTAATCACGTTTGCTCTGATGCGTTGAATTTCCAATGTGTTGGAGCAGGCTCCCCGCATGTCTGTAGGAACCCCCCCCCCCCCCCCACCCCCCACTTTC
>NW_005842227.1:852139-882691 GCF_000455745.1 Alligator sinensis
CCCCCCCCCGCCATGTCCAAATCTTCAGATTAGTGAGCAGCAGCAACTAACTCAAACACTGTTGTCCAACATTCAACAACCTGACTTGCAGGAAACCAACGTGTCACATTATTTTTCTTTTTTCTTTTGGGGATGATTTTTTCTTTTCTTCATTTTATGTGAGCACAAGTTACCTGAATGCCTATCGATGATGAAATTCAATTCTTGCCATACTCATAAAAGAACATAACTACTTCATATTACTACTGAAGATAGTTTGGTGCCCCATTAGCCATTGGTGTGATAGGTGAACTAAAGGTAGCTTTTATATATTTTCTCAAGAACATTCTAGACAATGATTCAGTTTTTTAATGCGTGGGGATTGGAATAGTCGTGGCAACCCCATCATAGCTCAGACGAAACTATGGATGGATTTTAATGTATCCGTTGTAAAGGGTTTGAGTCACAGTTGCTGCTTCAGCTTCAAATGCATCTTCCATTTTGCACTATCTCTTTGAGGTTTCTAAGGTTTGCTCCTGAGAGATCTACCTGTTGAGTCAAGACCTTGCACACTTATGCTCCATGGTCCTATAATTCTAGAGATTTGACTACATTAGCAGAACACCAACCATGCTTCTCTTTTTAACTAAGTTAGCTATTGTGGTTTATTGCTAGGCAAATGTACGCAGTCCTACTCAATTAGATGCAGCCTCAGTTTCATTATTCATCAGTGTTTTACCTTTGGTAACTACTTTTTCCCAGATAGAAGGTGTTACTGCTGCTATACACAGTGATTTCACAGCAGCGCATTCTATAATCTTGGCTTCGTTTCCAAACTTCCATTGTTTTTTCTGCTTCATCACTTGCACCAGTGTTCAATTTCTCTTATCAGCAGCCTGATTATCTTTTAAATAAGGTTAAATCACTAAGCAAATGTTATCATTCTGTAATTCCACAAGGACTAAATGGCGGGACATGCTTTGTACAAGGACAGGATTGTACTTTGGGTAAGTGTCAGCTTTTTGTGAACAAACAATGCTTTCTACCTCCAATCCTGATTTCTGACTTAGGAACCTTGAGGTGACTCATTTGGCTGTTGTGCTGCTCTTAATAACCACTGGTGAACCTCATTTTCACCTTTTTCATAAGACAGTATCTTAAGATAAACCTGCTTTTTACAGGTTCAGATCACTTTCTCTCTCCAACAAGCACCTTTTGAAATTCAGTTCTGGGCAAATTGTTCTGATTACAGTTTCTGAAATCATCACTGTGCATTATTTTGTATACTACTTTTAATTTTATGAGTCAAATGACTAAATTTTACCCTCTTGTCTTGATGGCTATTTGCAGTCTTTCCTATAATTCTCAAGTCCTTTTTTGGAACTGTTTCTGTTTTCTGAAGTGGTAAAGACCAGTTTTCTATGGGAGTTTGGCTTATAATTTTCTTTGTGCTTTCCTGGAACTGTATTTTCTCCAGCTTTAATTTTTCAATATAATTTTTTTTAAAATTTTTTTACTTGCCTTATTTCCTTCAGTTTGTTCCTCTTTTTTCTATACCACTGAGGTAAACAATTTTATCTTTTAACCCCAGCTTTATAGACAATTCTTCAATTTCCAACTCCTCTGCTTTTCCAATGTTTATATTACTTATTTATATATCTGATTAAAAGCCACTCTGTGTTTTGTTGTAATCTATCCTAGAAATGTGTAGAGAGTTACAGACATCTCCTATTTATTTATTCTTTCATAAAAGTCCCCCCACCTCCCTATGAAGGTCCTTTAGCTTACCATCACCCACTGTGCTTGCAAAACAGTTGAATTAACTGTGGCAGCTTTTCCTGGAACAGTCTACTTTGGCTTCTAGATAGATAGATTCATTTCTCAGGGAGGTCAGGTCACTACAACTCAGGCTTTTCTGCCTGGCCATCAAATGTTCAACTCCGAAGTCAGGGATGTTTTAGAATTGGGATGTAATAAAAAATCTATCAGTGCTGCCTTTGGATGTCTCTAAAATCATGTCTTTGATGACATGACATCAGGATGCAAGCCAAACTTCTCATCTACCAGGGTGTTGTCATGTCTGAAAAGTCCTCCATAACAATTGGAAGGACAGAAGAATGAACACTAGCATTCTGGCTCATGCAACCACCGCCAGAATCAAAGCCATGTTTATATTGGACCAGCTCCATCATAAGGACCCCAACCACTGGGTCCCAAAACAGGTCCCATACTCCCAACTCAACAATGGTGACCACTCTAGAGCTGGGCAAAAAAAGGACATTTAAGGACACTTGCAGGCCAGTTTGAAGAAAGATTATATCATCATCAATACCTGAGAGGCTGGAACACTAAATCATTCCCAGTGGCACTGTGATGTACCACAAGGCAACAACAAATTAGAAGAAGCTCACCTCACTATGGAGATAGATAGTGAGAAAGACAAAGGGAAAATGCTGGGATGTGACATCACCAGGATCCATGCCTTCCCTCCAGAGCTATTTGCCATGTTTCCCGTCAAACGTGCAGATCTCAGATCAGCCTCTTCAGTCATCTCCAGACTTACTGATCATTTTGCTATTTATTGGAAGACTGTTATCCTCGTATTAAGAGACTGCCAACAACGAATATTTATATTAATTTGTCAAAAAAAAATCAAACACAACTTGCTTAAGACCCACTGCAGCTGTTTCTTTTGACATAACACCCTGCTTCTTAACTGTGTTCCTTCTTTTATTTTCATCATGCCTCCAGTTCCTTCAAAGAACAGGTCACAGGTAAATATAGCCCTGGGGCTTTCCAGTAACAATGCTTCTGACACAATCTAAATATATCTGGCCAGCCTGAGCTCCAGGATTCTGCAAATATAAGATACTGGAGCAAATTTCAAATGGCAACATTCCACTGAAGTTCACATGGTATTGCCTGAAGGATTGCCATAAGTGTAAACCGTGCTTTACAGCCCTCCACATAGGCAGTATAGGCATCAATAAAAGATAAGTGACCTGCTTTTTACATGGAACTATATTTGGTACACACAGTGCCTGTTGGGCAGCAATTAAAGACATAATGATGAATTTTGAGGTCTACAGAGCATAAGGATATCTAACTGGAAATGCCACAGAAGGAGGGATACCTGAAAAGGGTTAGGAAAACCTTAACAAAGTTCTTTTTGGACCTTTAGGATGTCCTTTGGGAACTGTAAACTTTATGAGAACTGTAGGCCTTGATTCTTGTCACATTTTTGTATGGGGTAACTCAGTTGACTTCAATATAAATGTAAGTGTAAGTAAGAAAGAAAAAAATAAAGACTTAATCTAACCTCCGGAACTTTGAGGTTTACCTGATTATGCCCAAAATAAGCAGTTTTACAATATAACAAATTATTAACCTATAAAGGATAAATTTTCATTTTTAAAACATTTTAACTTCTAGGCTATTTATATGGTTAACATCTAAAGTGGGACATAAAATGCTATTTTCCAATGTATTTTTTCATATTTACCAATAAGCTTTAAAATGTATATTTTTGGTAAATATTTCCCAATGAAAAAAAATTGATGTAAAATGGACCGGCTATTGTAAAATTGTTTAGTACTTGCTTATACAAGTACTTGCTTATACAAATACTAAATAAATGCACAGTAACCACAGTAACCACTGCGCAGTAGTATCTCGTGTAGACACACTTGCGATGATCCAAATAAAACCCATGTAAATGTCCCATGTGACAAGACTCTAAGCTATTGAATAAAATTATTACAATACTTAGATCAACACACTTGATTTATAAATACAGTTACACTGTTGTTGGAAATCTAAACTTAGATATGAAATACCTGAGACCTCAGAAATTTTGAGGGAAGAGAAATGTAAAATAAACGTCAATAAAGATAAATTATTTCTTTGAAAATAATAATCTAGCTATTTCCTTGCAAACATAGCCTAGCAAATGAAAGGTAATGCATGCCAATTGCTAGAGTCAAAGGCAGTGGTTCTTAACCCATGACCCAATCAGCGCACTGCTGTGGGCCTGTGCCATCCTATTAAGACAAAAAGTAAAGATATTTGACAGTGTAGAAGTGAGAGGTATTACAGAATATTGATTTGTACTGCAGATAACAAATACAAAACATCTTTAAAATGGATATACAGAAAGTAAGTTGTGTGGGTGCGGCCAATGTAATACACTCGGAGCTGCAAGCGTGGCTCACTATGGCAAGTAGATTGAAAATCACTGGTCAAAAGGAACAAGCAGTAGCAATGTAACTTTGAATGAACCAGGAAATATGGGAGGAGCCCAATGGTTCTGATTCCCTCAGCCTTTAAAGAACATTCCCTCTTGATGTAAAGTTAGACAGCTAAATTTAAGATGTTTCCAAACAAATCACAATGTCAGGTATGCCCTGAATGTGGCAATATGATATAGGTGAATGGGAACAAAAAACTTTTATTTGAGTGAAAATGTTACTGCCTAGTCACGACTAAAAAGGTCACCAACATGGCTGTGAGTTTTAGCAGTATTGGTGATACATGTCTTCAATAGAAATGGGCAACTGCAGTATATGGCTCTATGATATATGCATATAAATGAATTCAGTAAATTCTTTGTTCGTTCTTGTTAGCTGTTAAGATATCTCTGGAGGTTTTCATTAGAAAAAGGAGAGAATCTTTTGAAGGATCAAAAGATGGTACCCCTCAGGGGATAATTGATGCAATACCTAGGAATGCAGTAGCGATTGTTCTGAGCACTCATAAAGTTTGGATAGACAAGGTCTGGCAAACAGACACTGAGTCTCTGTACGAGTTGTGAGGTTCAATACTTAGAGGACAAGTTCCACCTACAATGCGAAAAAACACAACACACCATTTTATCAATGAGACTAACTGACAGAGTTACAAATAACTGTACTTAGAGATTTTTACCCCCATTATCAACTGTTTGGTATATTTGTTGATTTCAATGGTTTGTTTTTTTTGACTAAGGATGACAGAATTTGGATGATAGCATAGTGAGACCATTAAAACAGCATACATCTTACTTTAGCTATTGTATTTCCTCGTTTTTGAACATACCAGAGCAAAGTGCTTATTCATTGCACAGCATATGAATACTTTTTGAGGAACTCATTTTATGTCAAATGTAATGTGGTAAATATGCTATTCTTGTTCACTTGCCCAGAAATAATGGAAGTTTCTCACAAATATTTCCAGTAAAGAGTCAAATGGCAAATCACAATTATACATGCATTCCTTGTGCAATCATATTAGTTTTATGTCAAAATACCAATTTCTCAATGTGCAGCTACATTTAAAACCCTTTTAATATGTACAGATAAGAGTAACTGTGACTACCAAGGTACTTGAACACATTTGTTTCCTGATCTTTTTTCTTGTTTCTTTGTTTTAGATACTGTTTCAGCATATTGGTTCATTTATTATTCTGTGCTCTGTAGGGTCTCTTAATTCATCCATTTATAAAATTACTTCAAGATTGCTAAAATATGTATCCCTAGAAGCCTTTTGTTTTTCAAATGAGATACATAACCTTCTAATAAAAACTTGAACAAAGAAAAAGAACTTTCCCCACAATACCCATTTAGCTCTAAATCATCTATAGGGCCATAAATTGGTAGAATTTGTCCCTCCAACATAT
Organism: Alligator sinensis; assembly: GCF_000455745.1. Classification (NCBI taxonomy): domain Eukaryota; kingdom Metazoa; phylum Chordata; order Crocodylia; family Alligatoridae; genus Alligator; species Alligator sinensis. Next base: position 857,772 of record NW_005842227.1, read on the forward strand.
TTAAAAAAAATGACAATTCCAAGTTAACTTGCTTTCAGCATTTCACATATTATAGCTCTGAAACTTCAAAAAAATAAAGCAGAAAGCTTCCTTAGAAATAGCTCATGACCAGAAAACATATAGATTTTCAATTCAAAGGCAGCATGAAAAAATCCCCATGGTAACACAATTGTGAATGCTAATTGCATTTTGGTAAATTACTTTACATTCATCAAACAACATAATCAATGAAAGACATTGCTATCTTCTTTTATTATAGTGTTGCTGTTTGTAACTCTATAGATAAGGTAATGTCAGGCTCTTATAATACTCCTCCTCCTTATAGTCAGAGGTTTATAACTCCACAATAAAAATTGATGCTGAAATTTACCAACTCATCCTCAGAGTCTCTTTTTAATTGAAAAAATAGGTTGAAGTATATACTGAGGGACTAAAGGAAATCTAAGACACATTATCCAATTTTGGTCCATCACTTGCTCAGTAAGCTATAATAGTTTCACAGTTTCAAAGGTGCTGAGCATGCACAGAACCCATGGAAATTTTAGCCATTGATAAGCTGTTATCTATACTCACATTTTAAGATAAACAAGTTAAATGACTTATTTTCAGTTTGCTGAGCTGCTGATATGGTGTGAAAGGTCAGCATTTGCCTTTATGTATCTATTTCAACTACAAACAGGTTTTTTTCTGAGTGCCATTTGGTTGTAGGAATTTACAGTTCCCTTTATTATCTTTTGGTGTCCATGTTGAACTGAAATTTTAGAAGAAGCTGTCAAATAGCTAGTTTCATACATTTTTTCAACATGGGATAATGATGAGCGATTCATGTGAATAACCTCCTATACCAATAGGAGAAACTCAGATGAACTACAAACTTGAAACTGCTACAGACTAAGAAAAAGCAGTTTACTGAAGGTAATTTGAAAGGTTGGGGCTAAAAAAATGGAAAAGCATCAGTAGAACAAAGAAAAATCAAGTGTTAAAAAGGTGCCACAAAATTGGACTTCTGAGCTGGAGGAAGGATAACAACTGGTAGACCCGGGATAAATCAGATCCTGTTGCAGTCGCAAAGTGAGTAATTCCAAGGATTAGCAAGATCATCTGCAGGGCTGGAGCCAGTCTTATAATAATGCAAAAACCTTTAGGTATTCAGGCTTGATTGGGAACAACAGCTTTGATAGTTTGCCTGCCCCGCATGCCTGTGTCTACAGCGACCACTGTTACTGTACAGTAATGTCACTGCATGGCTTCCTGGTGATGCCAACTGCGTAGTAGCTCATTACTACAGTGCAGTAGCTTATTACTACTGCACAACAGTGTCATGTCACAGTTTGTGCCATGCAACACTAGTGTGCAGTAGTAATGAGCTACTGTGCAGTAAGCAGCTTGTAGCCACCACCACTGTCTCATTTATACTTGAACCACTGGAATTACATATAATGAACACCAATATATTATCCTCAGTTTTTGGTACTTTACTCTGTTTTTACAGACAACTTTTCTTAGTTCCTAAAAGGAATGGAATCCTGTAACATTTACCTGAATTTTTAAAAGCAGCTTCTACAACCAAAGGCACAATTTTCTGCAAAATCTGAACAAAACCTGCAGTCATGAGCTAATAAAACTTAGCCAATATAGTCAGCGAAGTCCAATACTGCTAACATAATTCAGACATTGTAGACTGATTGAATTCAACAGGACTGATCATGTGAGCAGGGTTCTACACATAACTGTATATCAGGATTGGTACTCAATCACATGGCTAATCATAAACCTGTGTGTATTTCCACTGTTGTGTTATACACATTGAAATGATGGCCTTAGAAAGTGTAAATCAATTAAACACTGGAAAGATCCTGTTTACTTCTCTGTTTTCTTCTTCATCTCTGATCTTGGATGCTGAAAATATATTAGTTTTACTTTTTCTTATGCTTAGTTTTGTGTCCATTTTATATTCAAGGTTCAGGTTTCTACACAAGCACAACTTTTGGTTTCCAGACTCTGCAAGCAAATGCTTCCCTTCCCACAGGAAAAAAAAAAACAGTTCCGTTATGATTTAATTTTTTAATGGAAACATTTCCATTTTTAGAATAGCTTTTCCAAATTTGGGCTTTTTAAAGATTTATTTTATAAGATAAACTGTCAGGTCCGTTAGCTTTCAATTTCATGGCTTTTATATTTTATACTACACTTTCTATCACATAGAGAATAAAAAGTCCATTAAGTATCACAGAGATACTGAAAAGCATATATTTCCAACTTACATTTTCAGTAGAAGTGCTAATCCCACACAGACTTTTACATTTACACACATTTTTTTCTTATGGATTTGTAAATATTATTTAATAACAATATGGAAACCAATCCCTTAAATTATGAAGGAGGATTTCAGTCCCTTCTTAATTTCCTACTATGTACATCAGCAGGCACTTTCAAATTAGTTATTTTTGGGGGCAGAAAATAGGGAATCTGTCTGGAATCTAGATGAATTGGCTCAAAGAAAACAAGCACAATGATTTCTTAGTGCCAGCTGTGAAGATCAAGAGGCTGACCTCTTCTCTATCCTACTACCCACACACACCATCTCTGATGGAGAATATGCCTGTTATTATCAAGTTGCATATAAAAACATATCAACTGATGACCATGAAAAAAAATTATGGTCATTCCTTCCTTGGTTTAAACTTGGAAATAAATACATTTGAATCCAAGATGCAATGCATACTTCCTGGTAGAAATTCAGGCTACATGGGAGGGGACTGCCACTGTGAACTTGTGTAGCTGCGTATCTGCAATGAAAACCCTTTCCTCACACAAGTACTTTCTTTTTCCGTGCCCCTTTTTCACCTGTTTATAAATTATCTCCTTAGTGCCTCATGACCTGCTTGCCTTATTCACCATAAAGTGCACAAAATAAAAACATAACAAAACAAGATCAAAGGAAAAAAGTATATGTTTTAGACTCCACCTATATATTTTCATGATAAAATAGTCTGAAGATCAACTCAAAATGTGATTGAACAGATGCGTTTTTAAACCTGGGGTTTAGCAATCACTTGGACCTAATAGATGATGAACACACGGTCACCTATGTAGTAAAACTTTTAAGATAATGCATAACTTTAATCATCTGAATGGTCCCACTGAGTGTAAAGGTAAGTGCATTAAGTGTTTTTGGCTGGCTGAGGGGCACTGTGCTAAGAATTGTGCTGAATCTTGTCTCAGACATAGAAGGTGGTGGAACAGCACAAGTCACAAATGCTGTTCCCATGGGTTCTTTCCTGAGAAAAATCTACTGCCTATTACTGGTTCAGTCCCCTTGTTATAACACCATGCAAATGTAATACAAAGTACTGTGTGTTGTGCTAAATTCCCGTTACCTTTAATGGAAGTTTTAGGATTAAATCTCCACCAGGTCTTTTACTTCATGTTACTGAGCAATATTCTTTTAAATTTCTCTGTCATTTATAGAAAGAATGATAAAGATGCAGCTGCAAAAGGCATTCTCATCATGATCTTCAATATTTGTTTTTGTAAAACCAATGCAATCGGGTCAGCACCATTAGCTTAAAGTATCATTTGTTCATTATCCCCAGCTTAGAGTTTTTTTTCTGAGAGTTTCAGCATTCTAATACTATTATCTACAGCATCAGTTCAGGAAGGGTAAATGTAGAGGTGTTGAGAGAGATGGTTTCAAAACTGCAGTTAGAATTTACAAGCTGGAAATGGACAGCCAAGAAACTGCTCATACAACTACATCCGTGGAAACAGTGAGTTTTGGAAAGATGAATGAAATTGCAGGTGAAGAACTTAGTCTCACATGCAGTGGCAACGCATAGGGGGTGCATGTGCACCCCCTGTCAGGCCACGCTCCCTGCTTAGGTGATGGGTGGGGGGCAGTGCCCCCTGCAAGTGCCGGCCGGGGAATAGGAGCGCTGCAGGCACTTCCTGGTTGATGAGACTGGCCATGGGGGGATTCCCCCCGCCCCCCGTCACTGAGTGGTCACTGGGGTGCATGTGCCCCCCCTAACTAAGGCAACACCAGTTGCCCATGCTCAGGTGGGTCAGCTACAGAGTCTAATGGTGTTGCTATGGTACATGGGGAATTTTATCAATTGAGAGAAAGAGAAAGAGAATGGGAGCCTAGTTAGAATAAATCCAGAATCCTGCTACCATCTTCATAGCATACCCTAATCCTCCCCCTTGCAGAAATGCCAATGCATTATGAATTCAAAATAGAGGTGTCTCCTTTAAAAACTATTTGAGAAACAGTCTGTGCACAACTAGTTAAAGGAGGGCGACTCCATGTTCAGGTAAGTGCATAGTATTTCTGAAGAAGCCGTTATGAAGCAGAGACAGCTGAAAGTGGGAACCACAGAGCTCAAGCTAATTAAAATGGTACCTGGTACTTGTTCTGACAAGGCCCTAAGGATGGAAAACATGATGGAGACTGTCACAGTGGTTGCTTGTGAGAGCAATGCCGGAGGCACTGTAATGTAGTTGGTACTCCGCATGTGTGATCTGACTATGCAGTGTGTACGTGTGACCATGCATGTTCTTCTGCTGTCCATAGAAATGTGGAGATAAAAGACAAATCACCACCATCTGTTATTATCATAACATGGATCCATCTAAGATAACTGCCATCAGGACTGGCAGGGCTTTTATAAGCATTGGCTAAGTCTGATTTGAGATGGAGAAATCTTTTCCTATACGATAGGTGTTGATTGCATTCCTTATATAAGCCCCTTTCTAGCTCTTTCAATATTGGGATATAAGCATGTCATACTAGCCTGGAATGACAAACAATGACTGCACATCTTGTCTGGGTGAGCTTCTGTTGCACAGGGCTATCTGGATACTAGCTGGACCTTTGAGCCAACACTGTACCCAACACATAGGCTGGCTTATTGTTATCCAGTTCCCATCATTTTCCTTCTAAATGGTTCCATGCTGTATGCTTGTATACCGGTGGCTTGAATCTTTATCTTTCACCCTTTGTATCTTTGGAGCTTAGAATCGTATTTCTCCCCATGAAATATTTTCCTTTGGCCATCCCTAGCAACTGGTCACTAGAACACAGTTTATTTGGTGTTGAATTCACATGCCCTGTATAGCTATGTGTTTGCTATATGTTTCTCAAACACAGAATCATAACATACCCCTTCCCACACTGGTTTATTTGTGCACCTGTCCTCTAGGCACAACAGGGGGAAGAAAGCACTATTGTAGTATACCTGAGATGTACCTGAGCTTCACACCCCAACTTTTTAAACATGCTGCAATTTCCCCCCTGTACTGCTTTGTTCATAACAAGAGGAAAGCCTGACACAAGCATTTTGCAATCTATGTTTGCTGTTTCCTTTAAAACCTTCATTCCCAGCCTGTGGTAGGCAGCATAAGGAACTGGGTACTTGACTTAGCCAATTATATTCTTTTGCTTTAACATCATCCAGATGAAAAGTTGAATACACATATATTAATTTTAACTGAAACTACCATTCCCTTTTTAAATACCTGTTTGAAACCAGCTTAGTCTGGCTGTAACAATAAATTATCTGTCTCCTTTAGGCAACAAAAGGCAGCAGTCGCAATTCAGTACCTAGTGAACAAAGTATCTACCCTACAACTGGAACCCTTGGTGGTATTCTCAGCAGTAAGAATCGGTGTAGACCTCAACATTATGCTTTCTGTATCTGCAAAGGGCTCCTTGAAAGACAAGGTTATAATATGGCATAAGAACAGCTTATGCTGCTTCTGACTACAACTGAGTGGGTGAAACAAAGGTACAGAGTTCTCCACCTCTTTATGAGGGATAAATCCATTTAAAACTTGCATATGTTTATATTTAAGAAGCCCCCAAAAAGACTTGTGTGTCTATGATGTTTGCTGCATGAGAGATGTACTAAAGCTAAAGAGCAAATACTGTGCTGAGGGATCCTAGGCCGAGTGGATTATGATGAAAGCAAAGAGAGGGAATACAACTTTTGTGCTGATGATTAAGAGCAGAAAGGATTCAAGGCAGAGCTTCTAAAGAATAATTCTTCAGAAAGTGAAAAGGATGTCATTTGCCCAGGGAGGTGGATGCAGGGATGTGGGAAGACAACAAATGACTTGTTTATATTTAATTCCCATGTCACAGCACCTCTTTTCGCTCCCATTGATCTCCCTCCTGCCCTAGGGTTCTCATCTCTGATTCCAGACACAGGAGATCTGGAGCAACCCGGATATGACCAGAGGAACCGACAAAGAAATAGAACAAAACAAGAAAAGAGTCAGAAACTGTCATATAAAAAAGTGCTCAGTGCAGTGTCTTATCTGCCATATTATCTGAAGGGGCTGCATGCCCACAGAGATCTAAATAAGCTACTATGGAAAGATGTTTGTGCATTTAATATGATCGGTCTCAAGTTGGGGGAAAAGTCTCATTTTCCCCACTCATTAATCATCCAACTTTCCAGTATGCAATGAAAATGAGTGCAATTTTTTCCCTGGCATTTAAACATTTTAAATGTAAATTAATATTCAGCCAGGGATTCCCCTTTCTGAAAGGTGTGTACATGCTGTTTACATAATACTGCTAATCATTAGGAAACATAATTACAAAAGCAAAAGCCAAGCCATTTAAAAAATATTTTGATGAATATATATATATATATATATATATGTTTGTGTGTGTGTGTGCGCATGCGTGCGTGCGTGTATATAGCAATTAAATAGTTATATAATAATGTATTTTGTAATTTTCTAAATCAAATTTTGTGATTAACTTAGTGCTTTATCCATTTGGTATAATTAGGAAAGCCCTTCAGATAAGCAGTACTAAAATAATGGATCAGGTGCATACATATGCCAGACTCTAATCAACACCTCATATTCTCATTCCCTGGCAGAGTTACCACTCTTGTAGAGAAATTCAAAAATAAAGGAACCACCATTTGATCTGGTAACACCAAAATACATGTGCATGTGACCCTTTAGCCTCAATATAATAGGAATTAATTATAAAAAGCGGCCTAAAGTGTTGTATACTTTCATGCTTCTAATAGCTGTGAAAGAAGAGAGAGAGAAAAAGAAAAAGGAAGCCATTTTTTATAGTAAAATAAATTAAAGGGTCCAGTATTTGGGCCTGTTCTGTTGCCTTTAATCTTGTGGAATTACAGACACAAGTGAAGACCAAGCTGAAAAATGTTACTGCAAATGTATAATACTTTTTATCCCATTTGTATTGGTGCAAATGACACAAAGCAAAAAACAAACAGAGAATCAGGTTCCTTGAGCCCAATTAAGCAGCCGGCGGTACAGGACACAACACTGGTGACGCGTAGGTGGTGCACGTGCAGCTCCTGAGATTGGTGGTGCACCCCCTGACAGAAGCACCGCTGACACTGCTGGAGGTGCCTGCGGGTGGTCGCTGCTCACCCTGCCCCCCCCGACACTGCCTGTGGGTGGTCCCCGATCACCGCTGGCTGCTGCTGCCACTGCTGGGAGCGTCTGCAGATGATTGCTGACTGCTGCTTGGCGCTCGCCACCCCCTCCCCACTACCAACGCTGCCACAGCCACCTTTGGGAGATCCCCGCTTGCTGCTGCCACACCCCTGCCACTGCCACCACTGGGCGGTCACTGTGCCCCTCCAGCCTCCAGGAGCACATGTCGTTCATGGGACATAAAGAGATGACAGGCATGCACCTCTTTGCAGACTTCTGACCTCTGATACTGCCACAGACCAAGCTGGCCTCTGGCATGAATCAGCAGCTTCAAAGTCCTTCTTCCCCAGGTAGAGAAGCTTTAGGTCTGGAGAAGCACAAAGGGTTAAAATTGGGGGTTAAAGCATCAGCTAAAATGTTTAGTGAGTATAGAAATAATTAAAAAAAACCCCAACAAAATATTCAAGTGCTTGTAAAGCTATGGTAACTGGCAAAAAACAATATCAAATTGGTAAGGTGCATTAGATAAGCACAACGCAAGAAATAGGCCAACCCAGGGGTATTCAACCTTTTTGGTTGAAAAAAGGCCAGATGTGGAGCGGGGTTGGGGAGGGGCGGAGGCTGGACGCTGAGCGGCAGCAGCCACCACATGCAACTTTCCCCCGCCCCCTGAGGTCCAGCTGGGCGGGCAGTGCCTGCGCAGGATGGTGTGTGGCAGTGCTCCATCCCTGCCCTCCCACTCGTACCCCCTAGGGCCTTCTCAAGTACTTCCTGGGCTAACCTTTATTTGTGGAAAACATCGCTTGGAGGATTTTCTGTGGATAAAACAAGAGGAAATAATTCAGTCCCCAAATTAATGGCACCATAAACTTTGAACTGGTGATTTTTGGGCATTCTTTTGGTTAACAACTGCACATAGACATGATGTTATATCCAGGAGACCCCTGCCAGTTCTTAGTTCCTACATTCCTGTTAATTCTCATTCTATTTTTGTTTTGTTTTCAAGAATTACTAGTTGTAATGATTTTTTTCAAGAGACTGTTATCAAAAAATTAACTGGAACCTATTGCCACAAGATTGTCATTAAAATATGACAGGTCTCAGGCAACGCCAAAAGCTTGCCCATGATTTTTTTTTCAAAAGATTTTTGCATTTGCCTAACAAAAATAACTTCTTCATCAAGCTGGCAGTACAATTAAAGAGATTTTGTCACTGCAAAATTGCCAGATAATTCTTTGTCCTCCTCAGCAGAGTTTGGAACATGTAGCCAAAATCTTAAACATGGGGACTTTTAAGGTAGTAAACCTTGGTTTCTACTGCTATTATCGAACACAAGGCAAAATATACATACAAAAACTGTCTGTTACACAAAGTTGAACACAGGTGACCAAATTCATCCTTGAACATTATTCCTGTATACTCCTTTGAGATGAATTTGCCCCGAAGACAGCTCCTTGACAACTTGTCCTGTGTACTGTAAATGCAGTCCTTTCTCTCTCTTTTTTTAATAACAAAGGGAATCAAGGTTTATAACTCTGCAATTCTCAAATAGAGTAAAACCCATTAATAAAAAACTGTAGTTCAATGAGTTCTGTAAATGAAAAAAAATGCAGTTAAACTGAATATGGCTACAGTGCATGAAAATCGGAGCAGAAAACAGCTGGAATGGAACATTGTTCATTTACACAATTTGTAATCACATTCAGAAGACTAGCATGGAAATCTGATGTTTGTTAATTGCTTCAAGTACATTATTCATTTTCAAAACACTATGTGATAGGAAAAGATGTTAGTGCTTTTCAACATCTGCGAGACTTTTACAAGAGTTCTTAGCTGGCACCAACTTTTCAGGAAGGGAAAAAGTATCTCTCAGAAAAAAAACATTAGAAAGACATTAAAGCATAGTCCGCAATAACTTTGGCCACTATTATGTGTCATATTCCTAGCAGAGATGGGCAAATCCTCTGGGTAAAATTGAGTCTTTTCTTCAAGCAGAAAATTTGAGAGACATTGAAAATGTATACTAGAAATCAGATTAATACCATGAGATTTCCACACTCTGGAATCTACACTGATTTAAGGATGAACCAGAGACTGGATTACATATAACAATAGGTGTATCATATTGAAAACTGATTATGTATCTGAGGTGCTTGGACATTTACAAGATGTACTTTAATTACTTTACTATTTAGATAGCAGAACCCAAGTCCCGAAGAAAATAACTTGAGCACTGGGCTTTTGTTAACTAAGCAGCATATGTGACCTCTTCTGGCTGTGTGTAGACAAAATGAGCGGGGGGGGTGCACGACACTTTAAAGCAGGCTAAATGCTTTTGCACCACTTTAATGAAGTTGGTGTTTGCATGCCTCTGTGGTGTATTGCACATTAATTCCAGCTGATGTAGAAAATTCAGTCACCAGACCTGAGGTAAGATGCAGAGGAACATTTAGAGGCCTCCTACTGTTAGGAAACAAATACAGGCACCTGGTGACACTGTACGCTTGATGGGGAGAAGTTAGGCACATCTAAAGAGGAATTCAGAGAGCCTAGGTAATAGGTAGGAAGCTGCTTAGAGCTGGCCAGCAGGAAACACTAAGCAGAAAGATGCATCTGAATTCCTGCCCGTCTTAGGTGGTTCTTTCCACTAGGAATCCAGGCTACAGCTACTATGCAATAAGTGTGCACAAAGCACTCTACAACCATAATGAAGTGCACACAGAGCACTTCAAAATGGTGGATTCTGATCTAAGGTAACCCTGGATGGATGTGGCATCAGACTAAAACACTACTGAATGTCTGTACCAGAATCCATTGCGACTCAAGTTAGGTGGCAGTCCCCCGGCATCCCAGGGTCCCCTCGCAGGGCAGTGAGCTAATGTCAGCAGGTGCTTGTCTGCTCTGGGCACACATCTTCAGCCTCCCAAGAGAGTGCCCTAACCACCAGACTATATCAGTGTGTGGGAGAGTACCCTTCACCTTTTCTATTGGTGCTGACCCCGGGCAACCAAAATGGGACCAAAAGAAGAGCAAACAAGAGGGAGCAAGACTCAGTAGTTCAGGGATAAAAGTTACTTTGCTAAAAGTGAACTGGGTTTTAGTCTCTACTCCCAACATTTTTATCCAACCTAGTGTAAAGTGCACAAATAAACCAGAGAGCTGGACTCAAATCCAGGTCCCCCAGCTTTCTCAGATGAGTGTCCTAAACAGTGTGCTACTGATTCAGACCCCATCGGGTTTTTTTTATAGAGCTCTTGCCTTTGCATCTTAGATTTTTTCAGTCCTTGTTTTGTTCTGTCTTACCTGAAGCTCAGTCTCCTGGCTGCCATTTACTCAGCTTTAGTACTTTTCCAGTTCTGTATCTTCTAACCAGCTACTGAACATTTTTTCTTCCACAGAAGTGTTTCATCTGATTCCTTTGCTCTTTCCTAGCTGTCTCTGATCTCTCTCCACTTGGCTCCACTATTCTGTCAATCTCCTGACTTTTCGAGTGCCTTTTTATACCCCCTAATCAGAATCAGAGCCTTATTACGCTTTACACTGTGAGTTGCACAAACATTGATTGGTGTTAAGTTTGAGTTTGTAGCAGTGCTAGCTTGAGTCTGGAGCAGTCATCCTTCTCCCATTTCAGGCTTCCGCCTTACCTTCTTCCCCCTAGGGTTCCCCCTGTTATATGCCCCCCCGGCCCCCACCAATTTGCTTGTAGCTGCTTGTGCTGTTTGTCCAGAGGAACAGATGGGGCAGGCTTAATATGAAGCCTGGCTGCCACCGCTGTGCTGCTGCTATTCCCTGAGCTGAGTCCACCCAGAAAACAGCAGCAGCAGCTGGGCAAGCAGGTTAAACCTTCCTTGCTTGCTCCCCTGGGACAGACAGCAATAACAGCCACAAACAAGTGGGGTGGTTGGCAGTGAGCAGCATCTGAGATGCTGGAGAGGGCGCGGGTGGGCGGAAGGGACCCAATCTGGACCAGTGGAGGGGAGGCCGGGAGCAGAGGGTGGGGGTTACACAACCTCATAATGCGGATCAGAGATAATCTTGCATTGGAGTGAAATAATTTTGAGCCATCTAACAAGTTCTTAAAATTAGTTTTAGGTGTTAATGTGCAGATAATCCAGGTGTTAAGAGCTCCAGGAGCCACCCCAAATTATCATGTAGCAAGACCTTCACAGTCCATCTCTATAGAGCTTTATCTCTGATTTTCAAATCTAATTATTTCTCCAGCCAATAAATATATTTGAAATGAAGAGACAGAGAGTCAAAGTAAATGCTGCCACATTAAATTTTTCTTAATACACCATAATGTTATGTGAAAGAGATCTGAATATTTCTTATAATAATTCATTCTTTCCTATTTTTAATATTTAAAGGCTGGCCATCTTGACAATTCACAGTCCATCTTAGACTGGGCACCACATCTGATCTTATGGTTTAAAAGCTTATTAATCATGCAGCAGTGGGTAGACAGTGCTTGAGCATCGTTCAATGCCATAGTTTAAAGTACCCTGCTAGAACTGCTAATTAGGAGTGCACTAGAGCAACAAAATGAATTAAATATGGCCATATATTTTATAATTTCAGATCCAACATTTTTTCCAAAATAACGTTGGTTTTTTTCTTCTCCTATAACAATCAGAAAAATGTTTTCACCTAATCCATGAGACAAAAGCCTATGAAAAAAACCTGGTGCTTGTGTGACCAAGATGCGTGTAATTCAAAATACTTCTTTTGAAAGAGAAGAAATAGATCAAATATATGTTTTACTACTTAGAGCAAAGATATATTTTAGTGCTTTATATGCATCCCAGTCCAGCACATCTATAACTTTATGTCTCCATGCAGTCCAACCCATGGAAGTGACTTTACATCCACAATGTGAGGAGATAAGACTGCTTAGGTGTTAAAATACTATATGTATTTAAGTACTTTCATGGACTAGGTTCAGAGTGCATGTTTTCTATGGGCTTGTAAGATGTGTGTTCTGCTTGCAGTCTTTTTCTTTAAACATCTTTTCTCTGCGATCTGTTCACCCAACACATCGTGCAAGAAGATGTTCAGTTGGTGTAATTTGAAGAATGGTTTCCCATAATTTCAATGGAGTTCCAGCATGCCAGGGCCAACTGAGAATCTACATCTAACATGTAAATACGTGTATGTCCCATGTCTTTTTCCCTGCTAGAAAATCTGTCTGCTGAGCTAATTCAGTTTTATCAAATCATAACATTTGGTCACATCAAACCCACTATTTGTGTACTCCATTTTTGGGAGCTTGGTCTCCCCTGTATGCCCTTATAGTTTCTAAGTTTGCACATGAGCACCCCTGCACTCTCTTAAATGCAAATTTGATGTCCAAAAGAAGTATGATTTGGATATCATGTTAGGGTGGGCCTGTTTGAGAATCAGGATTTCCAGGCATTTCATTGTGTGTGTCTCACACACTTTTCACAATACAATCAGACATTTATCTACGGAAGCTACTTGTTTGGGTATAATGTCTGCAATTAGACCCTTTACTATTTTGTGTTTTTTCTAATTAGGGTATTTGCCATTAGTCTGTTGTGAATAGTAGTCAGTTGAATTGTTCCTTGTGCCAGTTTTACAAGATTTTACAAGTTGTTATAAAAGAGGGTGCAGTGGCAGAGTGGTTAAAGCATCTTGCTATGACTTCTGAGGCATGTATTTGAGCCTCATTTGCTGTAACTTGTGATTTGAGCCAGACAGTTAAACGCAGACAGATGTAATGCTAGTCGCATCATTCCTTTGCATGTGATTGGCTATGGATGAAAGCTGGAATGCTTTAAACATGCAAGCCTAGGTCCTCTAGGCTTGGGCAGTCCATGAGTGACTGAATGCTGATACAACAATTCTTAATAAACACCCAACATCTGTATTTCTAACTTGCTATGAAGCAAGCGGGATTCTTACCCAGAGGACTAAATGCAGACAGCATCTAGACCTGTGCATATTAAAATTATGAACAAATGAGCTGAGTTTTGAAATGATGAACCATAATTATTGCTGCTTCTGGAAAGGATTAGAGCATCAGCAGGAGTCATATGTGGGGCAAGCAGTAGGAAAAGCAGAGAAATCTCTCAGGTTTGTTCTCCTGGAAGAAAAAAAGACTCAGAGCTGTGTATATAGATATTTGAATGCTGAGGCCCTGAAGTGTAGAAAACTTGCAGTGCTAACAATGTGCAGCTGGGAAGGCCCTGTGTGCACATCTCAGTGTGCTCAGAATGGTCCCTTAGTCTGCTTGGCAACAGATGGCAGCAGTGCATAAGCCAGCCCAGATTGTCTAGCTCAGATTGTCCCTGGTCAGCCTGTGCTGTCAGTGTGTCCAGACACTCTCCAAAGAGAAACTCTCCTGGAAGTGATTTAACCCTAGTTGCTCCCAGGTTATTTTTCTCCTAGAGTGGCCATTTTTAATCTTGGATAAAAAGCCTGAACATTTGTGGTTTCTCCAGGGAGAGTTATGATTCACCCAAGAGAAACTGAATGTCTATATAAGGCTTAAGTTGAAAGGAACTATGCCAATTTAAACAGACTGAGGGTTTGGTCAACTGTATCTTATAAAGACAAATAACAAAATTAAAGCACCATACCTACCTATGGGGACTTTTTACCATCTTGTACCATCTACACTTTTCCCAGAGCCTGATGAAGGGACTTTGCTTCAGCAAGCTTGCAGAAAAGGACAATTTTCTTGCCATTTTCCAGTTGGTCTAATAAAAGGTATCATTTTGAAACCAACAGTTCTAGTTTTTTCTATGGCACCATAATAATTCCTTTATTCATTTTTAAATGTTTATGACTCTCAGGGCTGATGCCCGAGTATTCTTTAAATCGATCAAATCTCTGAAATCACTGAATTTGTTCACATCTGAATTCTAAGATAACTGTAGTGAGAAGAATCCAGTTTAGTATAGCCAATGCTAAGCATATCCATCTTTAAAAATGATGAATCTGGAAATCTTCCCAATACATCTGCTCCTCTAATTCCCACTTATTTGAAATGAGTGGATTCTCTCTGCTGTATTTATGGGTGAGAGCCCAAAAATGTCTGGCCTCACAACAGCTTGGTAACAAATATAAGCTATGACACTTACTATATATTGGATACTGTATATACAACAGTAATTGTGCAAATGTCAGTTAATCTGCATAAAATGTTGTTTAATTTAGGAATAGTTGGAAATGGATCCTTTGTATAGGGAAAATACATAGGAAAAATATGCTTCTTTTCAGTAGTCTTATCTTTTTACTTTACAACATGTTTCAGTGCTGTATTCACTTCTTCACATTATAGACTGACACAACAGGACACAACGGGACAGAAGGAACAATACTTTAAAAACGATACCCACTTTATACAGGACAGGTGGAATTTTAAGGCTAAATAGATTTCATTCAGACTGAATGATGATGAGACAATATTTGATCCATCCATTAAACATTATTTACAGGCATTCATTCAGATACTTAAGGCATATGCATAATTGGGCATCTTGTTGGTTTCTGATTTTCAAAGAAAGGTGTGATTTACATCCTGAACCACTGTGCGCACTCAAACTTTCCTTCTGTTATACAACAACGAAATATTAGGAACAAACTGATTGCTTCCATTTATCTTTTATGAAATAGAGAGCCATATTTTAATGTCTCTATCACATTGGCTTCTTGGGATTTTTTTTATGTGCAGTCTGGGCCTTCTAAAATTGCTCACATACGTTTTGCACATGCAAACATAGGCACATATCCTACTCTGTGCATGGTTAAGTATCTGGCCACAGATGTTCTTCAGCTATACCATTGGCAAGACTATGGGCACAAAAAATAGTGGCATAAATGGAAGATGCCCTAGACAATTGAAGTGATGAATTCTGTTCTGAACTATAATCACATGACTCCATCAACTGAAATAGGTTTGCCTAGCTGCTTGGTCAGCTTGGTCTCTCTCATAACTGTTTTTTTTAAGTGGCTTGTGCCATATAAACTGAAGGGCTCAGCCACACCTAAAGGCATTTGCAGGTAAAATAGAGGGCACAAGAAGGTATTTTGAGATCAGGAACTGAATGTCCCTCCAAAGTTCAGGAAGACCATTAGAATCATCTTAGAAAAGCCAGATTCTGCCACTTTTACTCATGTTGAAGAGTGCAGTACCTCACTCTATGGTTGATTCTATAAATAACCAACGTGCCAAATCATTGCCAGGGTGGTCGAATCTGGATTAATGAAGGTATGGTATTATTTCCGCAGGTTTCTCCCAACTACTGTAGGTTGATAGGTTTCAGAAGGAGTGATTTTTCCAAGTCCCTCATTTAGGTGAAGGGCATGCAGATATATTTTGCTAGCAAAAGGGCTAATGGATTCAACCTTTTGAAAAATGTACTTCTTTACATGCATATAATATGATGGATAGTTAACTGCATGCACATTGGTAAACAGAGGTGAAAAACAAATTAATTGGAAGGTATAGAGTTTATTGTTTGTTCTCTATTTGATAGATGGATCTCATTATTTTCCTTGGGCAGACAAAGCCATAACAGTTTCCAGAGAAAGGAAAAGTGGCAGCTCCAGGAAACTGCTTACAGATGGACAGCCAGCAGGCTAAAAATATTACTTCTGTCCACCTCATCAATAAACTGGCTCCATGTAGAATGGCAATTATTCTTTTCCTGCTTGTGCTATCCTTTGTGAGGCATGAGGACTGTTATTGATAACATGGTATGTAGTGCAAAATATATACAGTAACACAAACTCATTTACTATGGTAAATCTATACTGGGTAGCAGTACTGCCTTTTATGCCATTATTTAAAGTGGCAGTATGCACTCATCAATGTCCAGAAGGATTATGCTGATCCTGTGTTTTGCTACTAGTCCATTAATGATTAATGATACAGATTTATTATTTGCCTATATTTAGATACTATGACATGTACATTGGAACGAAAAAAGAGAGGGGGGTCAATACCAAGTTTGTAATGCTACCTTCCCTTTAAAGAGTTTTAAATGTCATAAAAAGAGGCCTTTATATTCTGTGATGTGCCTCAATATAGACACAGCTTGATCCTAATAAACGTGGAGCAACTGAGTTTCTTTTTTGAAGTCAATGAGACTGCTTGTGTACTTGAAAAGATAAGCATGTGCTTAGCTATACTAAGGTCACAGGGCTGAGCACAAGACCTCATTTGCACACTTGTCCTGCAAATTGCAAGACAGTTACAGGGAATGCTGAAATATCAGCCATTACAACTTGATTCCCATATTTGAAAATCAACTAAGGAGTTTGTAGGAAGGTTGGAGCTTGTTTGACATGAAGATCTGCAATTTAACATAAATTGAGAAGAACCATCTGGGCTATTTTACATGGAGAGTGTTTAGGTAAGAAAATTGTGTAAATTTAATATAACCCTTTTTAGTTTTTAAACCTAATCATCATTAATTTTGGAAGGTGATAGACCCATGCTGCTTTACCATCCTAGTTTCAGACACTGGGAACAGATATATAAAGGTTCCTCACAGTTACAACATATAAATATATACCAGATGAAAATTTCTGCCACTGAATCAGGTTAGGTATAGCCTTGATTCAGTCCAGCCTCAGTTTTTGGGGTTTTTTATACCAGTGACAACAATTAAAGTAAAAAAAAATCCTTGTGAACTGCACTTTTAATTCCAAAAGAATTAGGTAATTAGAAATATGGAAAAGTTCTATATTTCAGGACTTTAAAATGGGAGCCAAATCAATCCTATTGAAGTCAATGGGAAGTTCAATGGTTATATTTTCCATTTTCCTCCTCCTCCTCCTCCTTCTTGTGATATATTCTCAGTATAAAATGTTGTGTGAATGGCCTGTACATCCTCTTTGCCATCAGTAGAACTCAAAACATTTGACAAGAGATGTCAATCAGATTGCCCCCATTTGAGAAATGGGGAAGCAAATGTGTTCCAGCCACTGTAACACTTCATCCCTTCGAATCATTGCTCACGTAAGTTGCAAGAACCCTGCACCCATGCAGCGCTCCATTGCCTTCAATGGGACATTCCCATTCAACTTAAGTAGGTGCTGAAATACTTTGCTAACGTGAGGACCTAAATCAGATGCTGCTTGATGGATGGTTACAACCCTTCTTTGTCATATATATTAAATGTAAACTGCTGTTGGTTTAACCCGAGTGATCCTGACTATGAATATTGACTATCCATAACCCGATGACTATTATGTAATGACACATTAAAGCGGCCAGTACTGGCTATTGAAGCACATCTCATTTATGATATAATACCTATAAATGGCACTCCTGGTCATAAAAGATTTAAAGGGATCTAGGAAAATGCAGGACAAAATATTTTAGAATATTTGTTACAGTCTTATTATAATTTAGACAGACTTGAGAGTACATGAGTATATTGAACTAGTATATTTCATTGGGGTTTGGTTTTTGTAAAAATAAAAAAACAATTATTAGAACATCAGAACAAGGTTTTGGCTATTCAAGCTAAGGCTTTACCCCTTTCACTTGATCTGGATCTTTGCACATGCCATAGACACCAGTGGGCCTCTTCATGGGTGTACAGCTCTGCTCATACAGTGCCATACAAAGACAGTCTACAATTCTCTGCACGTACTACTGTAGTCATTTTTAGGACAGTGATGCGTGTACACGAATTGACTCTGCCTTCCAGCAGGGCTTCTTAGTTCATGTGCCTTGCTACGCTAATATCATTATCCTTCTTACAGCTCCACTGTTAGCATGCACACTGTAGCACAGCATGTGTCAATATGACACTGTCTGGTAACATTACTGTGCAAAACAGATCTATTCTAAGGCCAGGTACAGACATTACATAAAAACCAGTATAAGGGACTGAAAAAATGTTCTAAATCCATAACAGTACAGAATTTCAGTGCACATAGACTTGTTTAAAAATGGTGGAACCCAGTTTAAGATAGACCTGGATGGATGTAATATCAGACTTAAGTGATTTAGGTTAGACCAATTTATGAAACTTCTTCACCAGATCATGTCCCGACTCAAGTTATATCACAGTCCCCCCTCAACCCAGGCTGCTTTATGGTTCCCCACTAGCACCCCGTCACAGGGCAACATGCTAGCCCCAGCCACGCTCGTCTAGTCTGGATGAGTAGTGGGCTCTTACAGAGCCAGAGAAAGGCAGGAGGTAGGGGTGGAGCCACACCAGCTGTCAGAGGCAATTGGGCAGTGTGGGGATACATCCCTGGCCAGACCTGGCCCTGATGTGCAACTATGGGGCACCTGTGTGGTGGGGGCTTCCTCCCTGAGCTGGCCCAGTTGGCCAATGCAGATCCTCTCCCCAGCCCTGCTCCTCCCCACAAGCAGCTGGCTGTCAGCAGTGGTGGGAGAAGGGGAAAAGCAGAGGCCCTCACTGCACAGACCTTTCCCCCCAGACACAAATCATCACAGCTGGGGAGGGTGTGCATAGTGGGGTCTTCTCCTGCTCTGCTGCCCAGCCAGGTTGGCTAGAGTGGCTGCTCCCCCTAGCACTGCCCTCCTGGCCAGCTGTCAGCAGTGGTGGGGTGGAGGGGTGGAAACAGAAGTCTCAGCCCTGCAGACTTGGCTCCCCCAGACCTGAGCCATCAGAGTTGGGGGGATCCACATGGTGGGGGCCTTTACACCCCTTATCCTTCCTTGCCATTACTGACAATTGGCCACTGGTGATAGGGCAGGACTAGGATCCATGCTGGCCAGCCAGGCAGGGCAGTGGGGTGGCAGTGGGACCACAGAACTGTTCCGACTCAGGTCTCCCTCCCCTTTCTCCCCCACAACCACTTACAGCTGGGGGGCAGGCTAGGGACTGGGCAGTGGGGAGAAACTTCTGCTACAAAGATCCCTCCCCAGCTGTGCTGACTTGTGTTTAGAGGGGGCAGGTCCACACAGTGAGGGCCTCATTTCTCTCTATCCTCCCCTGCCACCACCCCCTGCTGCTGCTGACAGGCAGCAGTTGGTGGGCAAGCGGGGCCATGCTGGCCAATGAGGATTGGCTGACTGCTTGGCTGGGCTCGGCATGCTCTGGCAGCCTGCTGGGAGGTGTGCATAAGTGCCCCCAACCTGCTGGCTTTGACCAGTGCAGGCAACCGCCATTCCACTCCAGAAGCAAGAACATCTGTTCTGTTCACACCTGACCTAACC
Source organism: Alligator sinensis (assembly GCF_000455745.1). Lineage (NCBI taxonomy): Eukaryota > Metazoa > Chordata > Crocodylia > Alligatoridae > Alligator > Alligator sinensis. The sequence goes on from NW_005842227.1 coordinate 877,369, forward strand.
TGGGGTGCTTAAAGTGTGAAACTTAGACTGCTTCCTCCTCAGGTTTTTTGAACACCTGTGCTTAGCTTAAGAGTACAGAAGAGATAAACCAATATTGCTTAGGGATTACAATAAGTATATTAATGCTATAAAAACCTATATATATTTCTATTAAGCATTTCACTCCCCACTACCCAATGCTTCAGATTTCTTAAACTACAACAGCATTTAGGTTTTAATAAGAGAAGGGAAAAGAGGTACTGCTTAATTTTGTTTAGTCCTATCAACACAAAAAAGAAACCAACTAAAATGTTTCACATAACCATAAGAAAAATGTATCAGAAAAATAGCAGCACTAACGAGATATAAAATGTTTATTTACAACATTGTACTCATGGCACGGTGTCTAAGTAGTCTGATTTCTATTAAACTGGGTAAAGCAATGTTAAAAATAATTAGATCCCTTATAAAATACAAATTAAATGGGCATATTGAATACATTTTTATACATAAATATGGAATAATATTGATAGAAGGGGGTAAAATTGAGGGAAAGAAGTAACACAATATTTTTAAACAACTAACTAATACCTATGTTAATATTAAAGGAAAAGTTCCCTGCTGCATGGTGAAAATTCACATTTTTGCATGTCATACAAGAAAACAGAGACAAAGTTCAAATAAAAATGCTGGAAGGAATACTTGTAGCATAAAAAAATAAAATTGTGTTCATATCATTTAAGACTACCAAAGTAAAATAATTCAAGTCTGATGTTAGAAAATGCAACAGAAGACTTAACACAGGAATCCAAATTCCTCTTATCACCATAATACAAAATGATCTAATTAAATTAAACTAAGGTGCATGTTTACTTAATAGCTTTTTAACTATAGCCAGTAAGAATATATCAAGTATGCTACGTCATAAAAGAGGGACCAATGTACTGTCTAATCTATGTTGTGGACATATATATACACAATGAACTGAACAGCAATTATTACAAACTGCTGAGGAATCACTTTATGCTGTATAGACTATGCACAGTAGTTTGGGATAAGTGACAGATTTCAGAATTTTAGGGCACTTTTACACGTGCTTCAACACGTTCTGATTAGAATGCATTGGAGCAGACTCAATTAATTTAGATTAATTGAGTCTGCTGGAGTGTTATAATAAGAATGCTCCAGCATGCTGCAGCATTTTATGTATTCAGTGTCATTGCATTTCAAAATGGTAGTGGGGGCATTTTAAGTAAAGCTTATTTGACACGCTTTAGTTAAAGCGCCCCCGCCACTATTTTGAAATGTGGGACACTGAATACATGACACATGGAGGGCGTTTTAATTGGAGCTGTTCTAATTCAAACGCCCGCCCACCCCCCACCCAGGAGCAGATGTACATAATGTGAAGTGACTGATCTAATACACATCAAAGTTGATGGCAACCTTTCCATTTACTCCAGTAGGCATAAACCTGTAATGTCAATCAAAATCTTTTCAGGAAATTGAAGCCATATTGAAATTTGACTGATAAATAATGGCTGATTACTTTCATAAGTGAAGACTACAACCAAATCCAACCAAGTCCATTGTCTCTGCATTCCATCTTGACAATCATGAGGCACATAGCACCTTCAACATTACCTTTTATAGAGAAAAAGTGTGTCATGACCCAACTCCTACATACCTTGGGGTAACCCTTGACCACTCCCTAACCTACCATTACCACCTCCGAAAGACTACCATGAAAACAAAGGCATGAGTGAACATCATCCAAAAGCTCGCCAGCACAAGCTGGGGTGCAAAAGCCACTGTCCTCCGCACTTCTGCCATAGCCCTGGCCTTCTCAACACTTGAGTACTGTGATCCCGTCTGGGCCTCAAGTCGACATACTGAACTCATTGACACACAATTCTACTCAGAAATGAGGACTATCTCTTGAACTTTGATATCAATTCTGGTGCAGTGGCTAACAGTACTTTCAAACATTACCTCTCCCTCTATTTGACAGGATGCAGCAACATACAGAGAGATAATGTATATCAGTAGTAATCCAGACCTTCCCATCCACAGAGACCTTCAAGATCTCCCAACTCATCACATAATTTCACAAAAACCTTTTAGGGCATGAACCAAGCACCTCCTATACCACAACACTGAAGAATCTTGGAGGAAAGCTTTGGCAGAAAACAATTCCCCAAATAAACACCTTTTTTCTGACCCAAAAATGCAACAACTGGGCTTCAACCTTCCACGGAGCATGTGGACAACCTTTAATAAGGTAGACACTGGACATGGCTGGTATGGCCACCTGATATATAAGTGGCACCTAAAAACTTTACCTGGCTGTGACCGTGGAAACCCTGACCAAATCATAACATCCTGCCCCAGATACAAGTTTGAGGGCCATATCCTGGAGTTACACTCACTTTCCAGCTGCACATTGGTCTGGTTGGGGAATTTGGAATGAAAACTGTGATGATAGCTCTTCCTCCTAAAGCCATACGAAAGAAAGAAAAGAAGAAGCCTATATCCAACTCTTGATAATCAAAAATAGACATCAAGGTGTGGCAGATGAGAGAAGGACATTAGAGGCTGCATAATGACAAGAGCCCCATGGCTCACGCTAGTAAAGTGCCGGGTAGGCCGAGATGCAGACTTACTGTACCCACCCCACACAGAGGGGCAAGTATTTTATTTGCATACCTAACAATGTTACTATTGCCCAGCATCCTTAAAAGGATCTTGTGTGAAATCAGAGTGCCACAATACTCTTGTTGTGAATCACTTGTAGACTGTAAGGGACAAAGTGAGGCATAGGTACCTAACACAAAACTTACGTAGATTTCAGGTATGAATTTCAAAATGTATCTAAGACATACTGACAGCATTGGAGCATTGGTGGAGCATAAAACACAGCAGTCATAGGAACTTTCATTAAAAATCACAAAGATAATGGTTGTGCGTGTTCACCTTTTACAAAAAAGACTAGAGGTTAAGACACTTTGCCCATGAAGCAGGAAATCTGAGTTATAGGCCTGATAGGATTCAAAGTGATATCTTCTCACCTCTCAGGTGTATGCCCTGATTATCAAACTATGACCCTAAATTGGTGGGGTGAAGGGAATCACTGTCCAATTGGTCTGTGGAAGACCCATAGGAAGAGGAGGAGGGTAAGTCAAAAGGTGTGGTCACTCAGCAATGAAGGAGGGAGTCTTGGGTTTTATTCCCACAGCACCTTAGGATTTATACATGTTATAGTCAACACATTGGATAAAAACAGAAATAATCTTCTGAATTCCAAACTCTGAATCCTGAGCTGACCGGGGTTACTTCTTTGCTATCCTGAATCAGGCACCTTAACTCCAGAAAGTGTTTAGGATTTCCTATTGGACCGCTTTAGGCACTTCACCATGCAGCATGCAAGTCTTTTAGCACTGCCTCCTGAGGTGCCTAATTCTTCTCATATGTCATATAGGGTGCCAGATTGCTTAACTCTGGGCCTTATAACTCCTCTTTTGGAATGGGTAGCTTAAAAATTGGTTACTGTGGGCACATCTACACATGCAGTAGACTGCATAGTTGTTACTACACAGTAATTTAGTACTCACTTAACCAAGTACCAAATGACTGCACAGTAACTAGCATTACTGCATAGTCCCATCACCCCATGGTTAGCTTTAGAAGCTACTGCACAGTAGCCCATTGCTACTGCGCAGTAACTTCTAAAAATAACCATTAACTCGTTACTACTGTGCAATAACATCAACATCACGGTTTGTGCTTGGTAACACTACAGTGCCATAGCAACAAGTTACGATGCAGTAGCTGCCTTGCTTCAGTATTTTGCTGGTTTGATTTTATTTCAAAAGTAAATTTAATGCTCATGATGATGATAAATCAATAATGAAGCCAGCTATTCATTTAGTCATGCAAGATGTACAAAAGAATAATTTCCAGTAGAAGGTGCCAATTGTTATAGTTGATTTTATGATGTGAACATGCTGGAAGTGGAATTAGGCCATTACTTAGTCTATGTTGACTGTCTTAAGTCACTATTGACTTTAGGCAACATTCAAACCAGTGACCCAGAAACAAAACCTTTTTATCCATTATGTAATCCCATGCCAATTCAGAGGGAATCCTCTCCTTTCCCTCATGGAAGACATACCAAATTTGTTGGGCTTTTCAGTAAAAATACGTTGCCGAAGTTATTCAGCTAAAAAGCTTTATATTAAAATGTCCTGAATGAACATTGGCATTTAAAACACTAACTAAAGAGCAAATAAGACAAAAAGTTAAGGTTGAGAGTTTTTTTTTTTTCTTCTTTTTGACAGGAGACCATGGACATCTAAAAGCACTTGGAAACTTATTAGTCTTATATAATACCTAGAAAATTAATTGCAGATATACAGTACCTCTCCTGCAAGAAAATCTTTAAATCATTATTTCCTTCCTTCAGTGATTCACAGTAGCACTTTTCTGCACTTGGATAATCCTGGGCCAAAATATTGTTTCATCAAGTTTTCACAGTACTCCTCCAGCATAAGAAAAGGGCAAATGCATCCTGTAGAATTTGTACTCTCCATAAATGAAAGGCCACACAGGTTTAATCTGAATACTTCTCATGTCCTTGTGCTTACGCTCTGCTAGGTTTTATGAGACTACTTGTCTCACAAGTGAAATCAGGTTACTGGTCTTAACATTACTACTGCTCTCTACATATGGTTTATTCTCTTTTTCTTTACAGCTTAAGGTAGATGAATTACTATGCTTGCCATTTTAAATATGTTAGTGAACATCTGCATTTAATTTTATGCACTCCCATAGCACCTTCTATTATTCTTTCAAGCTTAAATGAATAATTTACACACGCGTAAAGACTTCTGTAGGCAAGTTTATCTGCATATATGTGATCAAGAATTAGTGTTCTGACCCTATTATAAAGTTTTATTAGAAATCTCTAATCACCCTTAAAATTATACTCTAAAGAAAATCTATTAATCTTATGGTCTTTCCAAACTGAAAATCTAATACTTCTTACTTAAGCAACAGACTTCATTCAACAGAAAACATTCAACACGTCTAAGGACCTTGTTACATGGTAAATTTAGGCGGCTTCTAGAGCTCTTAACCCATGGACTGGCAGCATGTTATCACCTTTTAAGTGGCTTAAAGCACTCATTATTCATTTTAAAGTTATGCCACTCCAGGGCAGGATTATCGATCTCCAATCCGCCAAATTGTGTTCTTGTTCCACTTCCCACAGCTATTCCACACAAGTTGAAGTCCTCCAGTATCCAAGAATGCAGTGGTCCCTCCCAACTCAGGGTGACCAGGAATG
>NW_005842227.1:882722-887357 GCF_000455745.1 Alligator sinensis
TGCAGCACAACCAGGCACAGCATCTTGCCCCACCAGAGGACATTGGGCAGAGGCAGCCCTGGAACACCCAGTGGCCATGGTATCTCCCACTGCCACTCAGACTGGTTCTGCTCTCATCAGCAGCAGTGTGTGGGGTGAGCTCTAGAGAAAAAAAGGATCAGGCTCCTTGGAACTCAGACAGTGCAGGGTGGGCACAAGCACCATGGGGAGGGCAAGCTGCCCGTTTTCTGGGTGTCACCTGATCTCTGAGGGGTCTGATCCTTTTTTTATCCAGAGCTCATCCCTGCACAAGGCAGAGCAAGAAGATCCTGCCCCATCCTTCCCTGCACAAGTACAGGGAGCCGGGGACACCATGCTCAGCCACCATGCAGCCCTGATTTACCGAGTGCAAGGGAAATTCCCCCTACTTCCTACTTACTGCTGCCCAGGAGACCCAGGCAGAGTGTCTAACAAGGCCCTAAGGTGCATACTGCAGAAGTAATCAAAATGTGCTTTAAAAAGAGATACCGCATTTAATTTATTAAGTGATGATTCTGTTTATCTGTCATGAAATAACTCATTATTTTTACTGATAGGTCAAATAAAATAGGCGAAGAATCATAAGGAAAAGTACTGAGCTGTTATGCCTTACCAGATTAATCCTGTTATTTATAATGTTAATTAAGCATGTGGACAATGTTAACTCATTTAAGTTAAATAGTAATATAGGTAAGGAAAAAAATGTTCCTTGAAAAGAAAAGCAGGTATTTAGCTGTCAGGCTGCAAATTGAACACTGCAGGATCTTCAACTGAGAATATTAATTTTCATAGTCCTAGTCGGTTGCCTACTAGTAACTTTTCCAACACCAAGCCTTAGTACAACGAACTAAAAGAATGTATATATTCATGTGGCTGCCTTCAAATTCCTAATCCCATCCCTGTTTCCATGGAAACAACTGTTGTCTCAGGAAAAAAAAGTTCAGAGATTTAAAAAACAAATTTCTGGAAAAAAAAAATCTTTGTCCAGATGTATAGTATCATTGTCAAGGCAGACAATCTTCACCAGACAACTGGCAGCTAGGCGGAAAGTCCTGCATGGTAAATTTCAGTAAGCAGTGAAACCTAAAAGTGTTGACTTCCAAAACTTTTGACAGAAGAGACAAATTGTATAGTAAGTACTTCAAGGACTCATTCAAATTCCCACTGAATCTGTACTGTTTACTAGGATGAGATTTGGATAAAACTTCAAACCCTGTGAGTTAATTGAAGTGATATTTTTAGGACTGCAAATAAGTGGATTAGTTAAGGGGTGACCAATATTTTTAACCACACTGTCTTGGTCATACTATATTTCCATACAAACAAACATATTTAATGGTCAGATTCTGTCATCTGTTATGCTTGCAGAGAAAAGAATGGGTGAACAAACTATTGGTCCGCTTTGTATTATCACACCAATTTAACATGTTCGTTTATATGTTGTATACATATTTAAAATGGCCAAAGAAGAAAATGCATAGCCACAATAACCCTGAATTAGACTCTGTTCTTTTCAAAACTGCATGGTATCAACTACAATTTTTAAAAAGTGGATTAAATGTAATTTAGAAAGCATGAGCTGAAATACTGTAATCATTATCACCATGAAAGAACCACTTAGCCTCATTTTTAAGCCTCTAAACTAGACAAAGGTTACTAGGTTACCATCCCAGTTTTCTATCAGTTAAGTATTAAGCTCTTATTTCTGAAGTTTACAGTGATTGTTCAGACAAGGGCACAAATGAATGATAAGAAAAAGGTGGAAATTGATTCATTTCACAAGTGTTCTAACAGACTTAGCCCAGAAAATAAATTTTGTTACCAATGTTATTAAATCTTTCTGCCAAACTTGTGATATACCATGAGAAGCTAAATACATTTTCTTTGATTCCATATTGTATTGTTAGCATGCTGTATCATGAAGTTTGTTCTAGTTCCTTGCACATATGCTAGTACTTTACTATTTGAAATGTATAGCTGCATACCTTGGACACACACATGTACACACCTATATAAAGATATATATTATATATATAAGATATATACTATATATCCATATGTATTATATACAGGCAACCCCCGCTTAGCGCTCTTAATTGGTTCTGGAAAAACCGAGCGCTAAGTGAAACAGCATTAAGCAAAACCCATTTCCTCATTGGATTTAATGTAAATAAAGATAATTGGTTTCACACCACCTGCTGGCCCAGACCCTGCACTCCTGTAGCCCCACTCTGGGTCCTGCCAGCCCGGCCCCTGTGCTCCTGCCGGACCTGGCCGGGCCACTCCCAGCAAGGCACCATGTGGGCTCTACCAGGGAAGGCATCAGCTCCTCCCAGCCTCATTGTTCCCCTGCTGCAATGGCCCCTACCAGCTCACACCCACCAGCCACCAGCCACCAGTGCACCTGTGCACAACCCCAGCCGCCCTGCCTGTGGGGCCTGCCCAGGGATTTATGGTGAGAAGGCAACAGGGCTCTGGCACAGGGTAAGCAGTTGGGCCACCCACACACTTGCACCCCACTTTGCCCAGCGGGAACTCCTTCCAGGCACCCGGTACTGAGACAAGCTGTCACTGCCAGATCGCTGCAGTGGGTGGGGGAGTTCTGTGGGCTTGGCTTGCACTGGCCCAGGCCCTGTACTCCTGCTGGCCCTGGCCTTGGGCCCCACACTTCTGCTGCCCCAGGCCCTGCACTTCTGCTGCAGGCCACCCACCTGCCCCTTCTTGCTGCCGCTGCTGCTCCTCCCCACCTACTGGCCACTCCAACACCACTTGGTGAAGCAGACTCTGCACTCCTGCCACCTTGCCCTGTGTCCCGCTGGCCTGGGCTCCAAGCTCAAGTGGACCCTGGGATCCTGCCACCCCTCTCCGGGCTCCTGCTGGCTGCCACTCACCACTTCCCTCGATGCTGGTGCCAAGGCCATTGCTTCTCCCCACCCCCCGCGCTGAGTGCTATAATGAAATGTGCTCAGCACTAAGTGAAACCAGGTAGGTGTTTTAAATTAGTGCTATAACGAAACCATGCTAAGCAAAACCATGTTACATGGGGATTGCCTGTATAGGGAAACAAGATGTTCTATTTTTTTTTGTTCATAGCAGTGTCATAATTCAACTAATCTATAAATATTCAGCATTCTGTACTCTCAAGAAACTTGTGGTGAAAAAGGTACATTTAGAGAAATGTCACCTCCAAGGCCATTGCTATTCTTGAAAAGTTTGTCTTTAACATACTGTGATTGTACTTTTACCTCCAAGTCCTAAGGTTGTACGCTGTATATGTAATAGATCCAAGAGAAAAAACCATGGAAGTCTTTATGAAAAGAATAAAGATGAGAAGCATAAGCATTGCATCCAAAAGGAGAAAATCTAATTTATTATTAAAGAAAATAGAGCTGCTGAGGTGAAATGATGACAAATTTTGTAAAATACTATATTCACATAGAACTCTGAAGAAGTGATAAGGCAATGGAAACATATTTAATAAACCCAGATTTTCATTACTATCAACTCACTCAACTGCCTCCTTTTGAAAAATTTAACAGACATGGAAAGACCTTCACAGGTTATTAGAAAAAAAGAAGATACCACCACAGGGGCAATACTGGAAAACATCAAATGGATGATTTTCCCACTCAGTCATCCTCCAATGTAATAGAGTAAACCATGGCAGACAGCCTGACCTCTTAAGCCATCCAAATTAAGGAGGGAAGAGCTATTATTCACTAATAATGCCAAGGATCAATTGGAATATAGACTGAAATTAGAAAGCCTACTAACTATGAAAAAAGCTTCAAAATATTAACCAATGAAACATGTTATTTATATAACATAATATGTAATTTGGAAGGATTATAAAATGCAGTAACGCATCCTCCTCAGCTATACATATTAATGATGAATGTCCGTTTTCCAGAATACCCATTCCTTGCATAAAAATGAAATAAGTGAATATTGTCATTTTGCTAATTAGTCATAAGAAAAAGATGTTAAACATGTCAAGTGTGAATATTTTACAGCTCTATGCAGCCAAAATTAATTACTGTAGTTGATATTGCTACATAATTATTGAGTTTAATTTATAAATATGTAAATTATAACTCGTAAAACTGTTATAACTCCCATTTATCTATGAAAGAGAAATAAAAGCGTTTTAATACAGTAGTTTCAAACACACATGACAGGCTCATGGCGCTCTTCTCAGCAGTCAACACACTCAAATAAGCCAGTAAGCTAATAACCACCATAAGCCAATAGCCACCTTTATTACTGGCATAAACCAGATACTTCCAGACTTTGGACTAATTTTCCATAATTTACTGGATCATCTGTCTTCAGCCTCAGACTCTGAATAAATATTATGGTACATTCTTAGGAAACTGACTCAATAACAGGCACTAGAGATAGTGAATGTTCAGTCCTAAGTCCTCTAGGTGTCCAGTTACAAGAGAAAGCGGAATAGTATAAAATAAAACTGATTTGGTAAAATGAGACAGTTTCCTGAAAAAGTTGGGAATGAAAAAGAAGCATAATGACTGTTTCTAGGCAGAAGGTGAGACCATATCTCAATACATACTGATAGAAGAGGCCAAGGAACCTTTGCCTGTAAGAGGGGTGGGGAAA